>NC_141157.1:34849515-35149515 GCF_053477565.2 Lygodium microphyllum | reverse complement strand
ACTTTCTTGCTTTGCACTCTATCAGAGAGTTGGAATACATTCAGGACTGCTATGAGCAATTCTAATGTGATCCTTTTGTATGCTGATGTAGAGTGTGCTCTACTTATGGAAGAGATGAATCGGAAAAACAATGCATCCAGTAAGTCTTCCAGTGCTTTGCATACTAGGGGCAGATCACAGCAAAAGGGCAAATATGATAGCAAGAGACCCAGTAAATCACATGGCAAAGATGTTGAATGTCATCATTGTGGCAAGAAGGATCACTTTAAACGTGATTGCTAAAAATGGAAGAAAGAGAAAGGAAAAGGCAATAAGACAGATGATAGCAAGGAAGAGAAGAAGGACAGTCAACCTAAGAAGAGCAGTGTAAAAATTGAAGAGGTGAATGTAGTCACTCATGACAGTGATAGTGGGAGTAATGTACTCTTTGTCTCTTCACATTTTGGTGCACATGCTTTACTTGCAGATACGGATGATGACATGCATATCTGGATTCTTGATTCAGGTGCTTCCTTTTATGTCACCCCTCATCGTGAGTGGTTCTCCGCCTATACAGGGGGTTGACATGGTGTTGTCCATCTTAGGGACAACTATGCATGTGACATTTTAGGTATTGGCAATGTGCAGTTACAGTTTCAACATGGCTCTTTCATTACACTTCAGCAAATACAACATGTACCTCAGCTCAAGAAGAGCTTGATTAGCACAAGGCGGCTAGATGATGATGGTCTTCATACCACCTTTGGTGATGAAAAATGAAAGATCTGTAAGGGATCTAGGGATATTGCCAGAGGTTGCAAGAGTTCACTTCATGTATCTAGTGTGCGTGACTATGTTGTTGCCGTGACTGAGCAGCCAAGCGTTTCTTTGTGCCGTGGCCGGTTCGGACACATGAGTCAAACAGGAATGAAAGTGCTTTCTCGTTTGGGTTACTTACCTTGTCTTCGTTATGCTGATTTTGAGCATTGTGATCATTCCATTTATGGCAAACATGCACAGACATCTCACAAAAAGTCTCTTTCTTTGAAATCTTCTCCTCTAGAGTTAGTGCATTCGGATGTATGTCAAATGCCAAGATTATTTTTAGGGGGAAAAAAATATTTTGTCACCTTTGTCGATGATGCTACACGGAAAGTATACGTTTACCCTATCCGTAGCAAGGATGAAGTGCTTGACAAGTTTAAAAAATTCTTGGCATTGGCTGAAAATCAGACAAATAAGACACTTAAGTGTCTTCGCTCAAATAATGGTGGGGAATATGTGTCCAAGGCCTTGCAGGCATTTTGTGACAGCAAAGGGATAAAGAGGGAGCTCAGTGCCCCTCATAATCCACCCCAAAATGAAGTTGCAAAGCGTATGAATCGGACCATACAAGATAAGGTCCGTACGATGCTTTCTCATGCTGCATTACCCCATGGTTTTTAGGCAGAGGCTGTTATGATAGCCATTCATTTAATTAATCGATCACCAAACAGGTCTTTTTTTTTTTTGCGCGGGGGGGGGGTTTCCCCAAGAAGCGTGGTCGGGCAAGCCACCTTCATATGCTCATCTGAAAGTGTTTAGCTACGAGGCTTTTGTGCACATTCCTAAAGAAAAACGCAGCAAACTTGAGCCAAAGTCCTGTAAATGCATTTTCCTAGGATATGGTGATGAGGGTGAAATGGAGTATAGATTATGGGATCCCGAGAAAAGGAAAGTAGTACGCAGCAATGACGTTATCTTCCGGGAAGATCGCATGCACAAACAGCTTGAAAAGACTGAGGAGGTCCGTAAGGTTGTATTCCGGGAAGAAATACCTTTTGGACAGCAAAATGTGCCCGCTGTACAGCAGCAAATACCTACTATAAATGAACCTGTAAATGCAGAAAATGATGCTAGAAATGATCAGCCAGCTATTGCCCATGAAAATGAGCCACTACATGTGCAGGAACAGCCAAGACAGCAAGCTGTTAATGTTGATTTGCAAGCTGAAATGCCAGGACAGCATGCTGAAAATGGAAATTTGCAGGAATAGCCAGCAAACAATGACCATTGGGTTAGGAGATCATCTAGAGCTACTAGACAACTTGACAGATTTGTTCCTAGTGCAAATAATGTGGCTGATTATGTCATGTTGACGGACTGTGGTGAACCGTCTTGCTTCAAGGAAGCAATGGACAGATAGGACAACAAGAAATGGTATAAAGCCATGTTGTCAGAGATGGAATCTCTTGGAAAAAATGGCGCTTGGGACTTGGTGCAGTTGCCTACAGGGCAGAAAACCCTTCCATGCAAATGGGTTTACAAGATGAAGGTCACTTCTAGTTCCTCACTAAAGTACAAAGAAAGATTGGTTGCAAAGGAATACAATCAGGAGCATGGAATTGACTTTGATGAGATTCTCTCTCCTGTAGTCAAGATGACTACATTGAGAACCATTTTGGGCTTGGTTGCAGTTGAGGATATGGAGCTCATACAGATGGATGTCAAGACTACGTTTTTACATGGTGATCTGCATGAAGATGTCAGAGTGCAGCGGTGCGGAAGCGTAGGACTGAGAGAGAGAGAGAACGCAGAGAGAGAAGGGAGAGAAAGAGACAGTGGACGATGAAGATCTGCTGTATAAAGAATGCTGAATACAAAGATATACACGGGCGCAGTGCGCTGGACTGCGTGTCTCCACCTCGACGATGCGACCTGCTGTCCACCTCGAAGTCTGCTGCAGTCTGCACTGTCTGCTGTCTGAAATCTGTGAACAGAGACAGAAAACTGCGCGGCACCGGTCTGTAATCTGCAACAGAGAAGAGTGTCCAGACTGCTGGAAATGTCAACTATAAATAGTCGAAAACTGCCACGAACTGGGGCGCCAGAAATAGGGCGCAGCCTGGAATAAGTCCGCTGCATTAAATGCAGCCGACCGGGCTGCAGTCAGTCGGACTGCCACGTGGCATTCCGACTGCACAGTCCAACTGTGCAGCTGCTGGTCCAACTGTGCAGGCTATGATCTCGAACACCCCCTCTCAAAGCCTGGACAGGGCAGAAGCCTGAGGGATCTGGAATGTTGCCGAAGTAGAGCCTGAGGAAGCGCCTTCGTAAACAAATCCGCAAGATTGTCCTCCGTCTTGCAATACTCCACAGTGATGGTCTCATCCAGAAGCTTTTCTCGGATGAAGTGGTACTAAATCTCAATGTGCTTCGTCCGGGCATGAAAAACAGGGTTCCTTGCCAAGGCAATGCAACTTTCATTGTCACATCGCAGCAATGTAGGACGAGTCTGGGGGCACCCAAGCTCCTCCAACAATCTCCGAAGCCACACAACCTCGCATGTGGTGGAAGACGCGGCCCGATACTCCGCCTCAGTAGACGAAAGGGCTACCGTGGGCTGCTTCTTGCTACTCCATGAAATAACACCTGCACCCAAAGTAAAGCAGTAACCTGTAGTAGACCGCCTGTGGTCCACGTCACCGGCCCAATCCGAGTCCCTCCAACCTGCAAGTACAAGATCTGACCCATCTGTCCCTGCGGGGTAATGAATCCCTAAATCAGACGTCCCCCTCAAATACCGAAGTATCCTCTGAGCAGCCTGCCAATGCACCGTCTTAGGTTCACTCATGAACCCTGCCAAGAGCCCAACAACAAAACATAGATCAACCCTCGTGTTGAGAAGCCAAATCAAAGACCCAATCAACTGTCGATAGCGGGACGCATCCGCCAAAGAAGAAGCTGAATGGGAAGTGGCCTTCCAGTTCGCATCCATAGGAGTAGAGAGGGCCCGACAGTCTTCCATCTCAAAAGACACCAAGAGCTCCTGTACATATCTCTGTTGAGAGATAAAGATCCCCCTCTGAGACTGATAAATCTCATGGCCCAAAAAGAAATGGAGTAGCCCCAAATCTGTCATCTCGAACGTCCGATGTAAAGCTGACTTTGTCTCTTGGACCTGCGATGCATCATCACCTGTGACAATCAAATCATCAACATATAATACAAACAACACACAACCATCCTCGGAAGTGTGAACATACAGCTGCGGATCGGCCTTGGACCGCCGATATCCCAACTGAGACTGGAGGAACGAATCAATCTTCTCGTTCCAAGCTCGCGGGGCCTGCTTGAGGCCATACAGGGCCTTCTTCAACCTGTAGACTTTCCCATCGGAAGAACCAAAGCCTGGAGGCTGCTCAACGTAGATCTCCTCCTTCAAATCACCATTCAGGAAGGCCGACTTTACATCCAACTGATAAACAGGCCATCTCCTATGGCCAGCCAAAGCAAGAACAGCTCTAATGGTTGCCATACGAGCTGTTGGGGCAAAGGTGTCATGACAGTCAATCCCTGGGCGCTGTGCAAAACCCTTAGCAACAAGGCGAGCCTTGTGCTTATCCAAAGTACCATCACTGAGATATTTGGTCTTGAAGACCCACTTGACTCCAATCACCTTCTTCTTCGGGGGGCGTGGCACAAGTGACCAAGTGCCATTCCTCTCAATAGCCTCCAACTCAGCTTCCATAGCTTTCTCCCATGGGGCGGACTGTAAAGCCTCCTTCACGGAGGTAGGCTCTCGATCCTGCATAAGACGAGACATCAAACAATAGTTGGAGCAAACAAGCTCCGAAGAATGCGCCTGGTGCCTCCGTGACCGCCGCGGACCATCCTGCGGTCCCCACTCCTCAGGAACCCCCTCGATCCCTGAATCACGGAGTGTGTCACGGGCCCAGCGAGGAGGAGGCCGAACCTCCCCTCGTCGTTCTCCATCAGTAGAAGACTCTGGAATGTCCACCGGTGGTAACTCCTCAGAAGGATCCAGTGGAACAGTAGACTCTGTGTCAGAAACAGAATCATAATCAAATGGCACAGGCTCCAATGGAACTGTAGAAGGAGCCAAACTCTCCCCTGGATCTCCAAGAACGGGATGCTCCTCACCCGTTGAAGAAGCCGGAACCTCCACAAACCGCACATCACGGCTAGTATATACATCCCGCTTGACGGGATCATAGAGTTGGTAGCCTTGGGACTGGGAGCTGTAGCCAACAAATACCTGTTTGCGGGAAGCCGCTTAGAATTTGTCACGGTGAGCTTTGGGAATGTGAACATAGGCATCACACCCAAAGACCCGAAAGTAAGAAACATCTGGCTTCGTCCCAAAATAAGCCTCAAATGGAGTCATCCCTTCCACGGCCGAAGTAGGGGATCGATTAAGGATGTGGACTGCAGTAGCCACAGCCTCGGCCCACAGAACCTGAGGGGTCTGTCGGTGCTCCATCATGGTGCGCGCCATCTCGATCACACTGCGGTTCTTCCGTTCAAGAATACCATTTTCTTGAGGAGTATTGGTATTGGCAAACTCCTGGTGAATGCCTCTATCTGCACAAAACCGAGCAAACTCATTAGACACAAATTCACCTCCCTTGTCGGATCGCAAGGTCTTCAACTTCCGGCCTGATCGGTTCTCCTCAAAGAGAAGCCAATCCTTGAAGTGCGAGAAAGCTTCTGACTTGAGTGCCAAAAAATAGGCCCATGTCATCCCGCTTTAGTCATCCACGATCAGCATGAAGTACGAGCTCCCTCATAGGGACTCATTCCTCATAGGGCCACATAGATCCGTAGATACTAGTTCCATCGGTGAAGAAGACCGCCGCGAAGCTGTGTGGGGGATGGCATCCCTATGCTGCTTCTCCCGTATGCAGGAGACACATGGCTGCTGGCTCACCACTATATCCGGCAACCCTCGAACAAGCTGTCCACGCGACGCCTTCCGAAGATAGTCATAGTTCAAGTGACCAAACCTAGCATGCCATAACTCTGACTGTGACTGTGAGGTAAGAAGAAGAGTAGAGAGGGCGGTGGAAGACTTCAATTTGTAAATGCCGTTCTCCTCATATCCAGATGATAGAACCTTCCTCGATTCACGATCAAGGACTCGCACTGTAGTACTGTCAAACTCCACCAGAAGACCAAGGGAGCAAATCTTATGAACTGAAAGGAGATGGTACCCTAGACCTGGTACATGCAAAACCTCTGAGGTATGGGTACCACCTCGTCCATCCGGAATAAGCTGCATCTTACCCCGACCTGCAACAGAAACTGAAGAGCTGTCTCCAATGAGAACCTGCCCACGCGAAGGTCGCAGCTGGACAACACCATCTGATGAAGGAGTCATGTGCCGTGAGGCACCACTATCAACAATCCACTCTCGAGCTTGGGGAGCCATCATCGCAGCATCAGAAGCATTCGGTGAAGCGTCCTCAATGACAGCTAGATGAAGAAATGCAGCTGATGAGGGTGCAGCCACTGCTCCAGAATCCTTGGTTTCCTTCTTCTTGGTGTCCTTCGTGTCTTTGTCAGGGCAATCCTTCTTCCAATGGCCAATCTTTCCACAAATATGGCATGTGGAGTCTTTGTCCTTATCCTTCTCCTTGTCCTTCTTGGACTTGTTATCCCCCTTCTTCTTCTTTTGGTCCTTCCCCTTCTTCTGAGAGGCTTGACCTGTCAGCGCCTCCGACTTGGAAGCATTCTGTCCCTTTAACTGTTCCTCTTGGTCCAAGACCATAGGAACCAACTCTTCCCACCGAAGAGTAGACTCTCGCCCAGAAGCAATGAGGGCAGAGTAAAATGTACCGAATCGTGGCGGCAACTGGGACAGTAGTGTGATCGCCATGTCTTCGGAGGAGATCGGCTTCCCCGCATTCTGAACCTGCATCTGTAGCTGCCTTAGCTTGTTAATGTGCTCCCGTAGCGAAGAAGACTTATTTACGGACAAAGTCCGCATCTGTACCTCCAAAGAAACCCTCTTCATTAAGGTCATCCGATTGTACATTTGATCAAGCTCCAGCCATATCTCACAAGCCACCGTCAAGTGCTCGATGTGAGCGATCACGGCTGTAGTGCATGATAGAAAGAGAAAGAATCGAATCCTGGCATTCAGTTTGTCCCAATGAGACTGGGCCTTGGCCAACTCCGCACGAGCTTCGGAAGAGAGTTTGGACTCATCTCTTACCGAGGGCCGGTCAATCTCCTCCTGTACCAACTCCGCCAAATCATAGGACTCTAGAATGGCCAACATCATGACGCGCCAAATGCGGTAGTTGTCGCCGTCGAGCTTCTGATCTGTAGGAAGAGCCGGTAAGACAGGCACCTTCCGGTCCATAATCGCCTGGAACTCCAAGTCAATCTCTGTAGACATCTTCACCTGCAATGCCTTCACAAACGCAAAAGCAGCCCCCTCTAACTGGGAAAACTCAGTCTGCTAAGGCTCTTCCGCGTCCTGAACCTTCTTCACCCGCCGGAGGCAATGAAAAAGCAAAACCTGCACTTGTAGGCTGAAAACTCAAACTTCCTCCGCGTCAAACAGCAGTAAACAGCAGCAAATCCACCACCTGTACTCCTTTCCTGTGCGCCCACACTCGTTTCAGCCTTGTTCCAAGGCACAGCCCTCCTGTCTGCCCTTAAACGCAAAAAACGCAAATTTGTGTCGCGATGGAAACTCCTCTTCAGGTTGATTCTGCGCTCAGTCAGCCCTTAAACACTGCTCTGATACCATGTCAGAGTGCAGCGGTGCGGAAGCGTAGGACTGAGAGAGAGAGAACGCAGAGAGAGAAGGGAGAGAAAGAGACAGTGGACGATGAAGATCTGCTGTATAAAGAATGCTGAATACAAAGATATACACGAGCGCAGTGCGCTGGACTGCGTGTCTCCACCTCGACGATGCGACCTGCTGTCCACCTCGAAGTCTGCTGCAGTCTGCACTGTCTGCTGTCTGAAATCTGTGAACAGAGACAGAAAACTGCGCGGCACCGGTCTGTAATCTGCGACAGAGAAGAGTGTCCAGACTGCTGGAAATGTCGACTATAAATAGTCGAAAACTGCCACGAACTGGGGCGCCAGAAATAGGGCGCAGCCTGGAATAAGTCGGCTGCATTAAATGCAGCCGACTGGGCTGCAGACAGTCGGACTGCCACGTGGCAGTCTGACTGCACAGTCCGACTGTGCAGCTGCTGGTCCGACTGTGCAGGCTATGATCTCGAACAGAAGACATCTATATGCAGTAGCCTGAAGGGTTTGTTGAACAAGGGAAAGGAAAAATGGTATGTAAACTCAAAAGAAGTTTGTATAGGCTGAAACAAGCACCAGGAGAATGGTATCATAAGTTTGATACATTCATGCAATCCCAAGGCTTTCATAGAAGTCAAGTGGATCATTGCTTGTACACCAAGAAGGCAGCAAATGGCAGCCTGATTATCTTGGTTTTGTATGTTGATGACATATTGATTGCTGGCAGGGATACTCATGCCTTGGATTCATTGAAGCAAAGTCTTCATGGCAGCTTTAACATGAAGGATCTTGGTGATGCAAATCACATTCTTGGCATGCGAATACTCAGAGATAGATCGAAAGGCTTACTCTATCTATCTCAGCAAGAGTATATCTCCAAAGATTTACAGCGTTTCAATATGGAGGGGGGAAAAACAATTGGGGTTCCATTGCCTCCATATGTGAAACTTAGTGCAGAGGATAACCCTACATCTGATGATGAGAAGGCTGAAAAGGCCTAGGTACCATATGCTTCAATTGTTGGCAGTTTGATGTATGCTATGGTTGCTACACGTCCTAACATTGCCTTTGCAGTGGGAGTGGTTAGCAGATACATGGCAACCCCTGGCAAGAAGCATTGGGATGCAGTGAAAGATATTATGAGATACCTCAAAGGCATAAAGGAGTTGTGCATCTGCTTTGGAAAGCAGAAGGCATCTGTTGTTGGCTTTACGGATGCAGACTATGCTGGTCATACGGACTGCAGAAAGTCCACTTTTGGGTATGTGTTTACTTTCACAGGAGGAACAATCTCTTGAATCTCCAAGCTACAAAAGTGTGTTGCATTGTCTACTACAGAGGCAGAGTATGTGGCTGCCACTGAGGCATGCAAGGAAGCTTTATGGCTTTCACGTCTTGTGGGAGAGCTTGGCATCTCAGAGTTACCTACTCTCCATTGTGATAGTCAAAGTGCTATCATGCTAGCACGGAATTATATCTTTCATGCAAAGACAAAGCACATACAGGTGAAGTACCACTTCATTAGAGATGTACTTGACAGCAAGAGCATTGAGCTTGTCAAAGTGCATACACATGATAATCCTGCAAACCTTCTCACAAAAAGTCTTCCAACAGAGAGGTTTGCTCATTGCCGACAGATGATGGGAGTTGGACAGATATATGTATTTCAGCTTTGTAAATACCTAGACTTAGTTGATTCTTTTCTCCTCTTCAAGCACATTGCCTTTAGGTGGAAGGTTGTTGGGAATAAAGGCCTCGTGCCTTTAAATGTGCTCGGGTGTGAACACACCCTTAGCACTTGTACTTACACATATATATCTATCTAAAAACCTACTCTCTGTCTCTCACTGCGCGTAATGATTGTGTGTCTAGATCTCCGTGCCTAACCTGTCACTACATTGTTGTACGCATTTGACCCTTGAAGATATCATCGAATTCTTCAGCCCCTTGCTGGTCATCAACCTCTTTATGCATTGAATTGCCAACATTTGGGTCATTTCCCACATTTTCAAGTTGCTATTCATGCTGAGAACCATGCCCAATATCGGTCATTGCATCCGTGACTAACCAAGAAATGATGCATCCTCTCCACTCGATCCCATATCACCATGTTAAGACATGTTTGCTGTAATTCATTGCTTTGAGCAATTTCAGCACTAATGCAATAGTCCCAAGCTACAATCAAGTGCCACGGGCCCACAATTCAAAGGATTTGACAGTATCCCGGCAACGGAACCATGAAACCAGCCTTCCCTCGTGGATGGATGGTAATTCCCTGATTACAACTTAGTTACAGCAGCAATATTTATTACAAAACTGAAAAATGCAAATTAACTCACAATCTTGGACAAAGGACACCTTGTTGGCCCCAAAATTTATGGCCCCTTCGATATTCCTTTAACTTAATTGAAGAAGAAGTTGATGTACAATGGGATTTTCCCAATCCCTTTCGGTATTCCAACTCCCCTTGCTGCCCAAAATACTTCACTGTATTCATGCCGTATCGGTCATGCGCAAATACGGCGTGAGTAGCTTAATTTCCAAACCAAGCTTTCCTCCTATTGCACCGTATTGGCCATGTGCAAATACAGTGCGAGTAGCTTCATTTCCAAACCACACTTTCCTCCTATCGTACCGTATTGGTCATGCACAAATACGGCATGAGTAGCTTCATTTCCAAACCACGCTTTCCTCCTATTGCGCAGTATCGGTCATTCGTATGTCATCTGTAAATGCGGCGCGAAGAGCTTCATTTCAGACCTGCACTTTTCTCCTATTGTGCCATATCGGTCATTCGTATATCATCCATAAATACAACATGAGGAGTATCATTCTAGACCTGCATTTTTCTCGTATTGCGCCATATCGGTCATTTCAAATGCCCCAAATTCATTGATTTGCTGGTCCCTCCACTTGAATTTGATTGAAAACAGCTTCAGCCCTGTTGAATCCAAGTCTTGGAGCTTCCAATTTTTGGCATGCTTCCCAAGGCTGTTGCTAAACCCTAATTTCTATTGCTACAAATTAGGATTTACAGCAAAGAAATCTGACATCTCTTAGCCTCTCATGATCGCAATGCTGTAATCTTTGGAGCAAGGCTATAGAAAGCCTTGAAGATGAGAGAGAGTGCTAAGGAGAGTACAAGAGGGTAAAAAGTGTCTATGGATGGGGTGCATACACAAAACAACTCAAAGAAAAATACAAGGAGTATTTAACAAGAAGTCACAATCGAGGTTTGTATGTAGGGTATGGGACATGTACCCTAAACAAATATTTAGAAACAATTGTTGAGAAACCAAGTCATTCAATATATTTCTTCTCATTTAATTTTGCATTGACAACCCCAAAAAGGGCTAGGCACCCAATTACCAGCATGCCACTAAAGACAATCTGTGCCTATAAATACTGCACTGACCCCCCTCATTCTACACTCTCACTCATCATCATTCATTCATCCATCATTCTTCTACCCTCTCTTCAACCCCTCCACTACTGCACACCCTACAAGGAGAACACTGCAGTTCATGGCTCATGCTGCCTTACTGTCGAGTGCCAATTTCTTCACCCCTCAAGCTGTGTTTTGGCTGCAGAGTACCTCATCCAATTGCCCACTACCCTCCGGCCGGTTGGTGACCCCCCTCCTCTACTAGCAACAACTTTCTCCTACCAAGCGTCAACTTCTCTGGCTGCATTTTGCTACCAAACTCAAGCATCAATGACTACGTTTCACCAAGACAATGCAATCACCTTCGAGCTTTTGCACCATTGTATCAACTTGATTCATTCAACATGATTTAGTGATTCATCATCCATTATTTTCTTTACTCTTCTTCCACGTTTGTGAGTTTTCTTCTCTCAATGTTTGCCATACACTCTGTGTTTCTCCCTGCAAACCCTACTCTCTCTCTCTTATGGTATGAGTGCATACCGTCTCATCGCTTCTCTTGACATGGTATCAAAGCAAATGTGCTCCGAGAGTTAAAGATCCTCTTCATCAAAGAAGGCAAAGACAGGTTGCGAGTTCGGCATCACCCTTCAAATTTCCCTTACTTCCAATGCATTATCAAGAGATACCCTTATCTTCTTCTCCCCTACACCCTCCCTTTACAAGTTTGTCACTTCGGTGCTATAGCCTCTACGAACACAGATTTTGGGTGCACCTCCTATGGGTCATACCACCAAAGATTGTTCAACTCCTTCCACTCCTACTTCACAATCCACTCCATTGAGAGACAGAGGCTATTTTCCACCAATGGCACCCCTAGAGCTATCTATTTCCTCACCTCCCTTATATCGCTCCGCGGATACCAATTCTAATGCAGCAATAGAGGAGATTCATGTGATACCCCTCCCTAACTCTCTCTTCTACTCAAGTTCAAGGGGCCAACTTTGGGAGCTATCAAGCTTCTGTTCCATTGGATCCCAAAATACATTCTTCAACACTGCCAACGGCATTTCTTTCGTCATCCGGCACTCCAAAGACCGTGATTTATGAGTTTCGTGATTCCCTCTCTCTCACCAAGGTGAATTCAAAGGGGGATTGTCTTTCTTCTTCTTCAAAGGGAGTTCCTATCCATCATGCAGTTCTTAACACCCAGTTGACAACCCTTTTCTTTCTTAAGGTGGATGTTTTAGCCATGGCTTGGTGGCTAGGCCTTCATATTCCTTCCAGCATGGAGTCACAGAGCTTACAAGTTCTCTCTCCAGATTGGGTTTCACGTTCTATTGGCTCATCATGTCTACTGTTCTTCGCTACATATTACCTTACAAGTGGAACACTAGGATTCGAGGATGGATCTTCTTCTCTCTCCCCTCTTTTTCACTCCTTTTTGGGTCTAAGAGGGGGTGTTGAGAAACCAAGTCATTTAGTATATTTCTTATCATTCATTCCTTTTGGTTTTGCACTGACATCCCCCAAAAAGGGTTGGGCGCCCACTTACTAGAGTGCCACTCAAGACAATCTATGCCTAGAAATATAGCACTGTCCCCCCCTCATTCTACACTCTCACTCACCATCATTCATCCATCTGTCATTCATCTCTCCTCTCTTCATACCCTCCACCACTGCTCACACCCCACAAGGAGGACACTGCAATTTGTGGCTCGTGCTCGCTTACAAATTACCTCATCTAGCCGCCCACTACCCTTAGTCTTCTTGGTGAACCCCCTCCTCTACTGGCGACACCTTTCTCCTACCACACATCAACTTCTCTGCTACATTTTGCTACCTGACTCCTTCCCGGCACCAATGACAACTCTCACATCACCTAGTGGCTATGTTTTGCAGTTCTTATCCTTGTTGAAGGTGTCTTTTGCCCAAATGCAAGCCACCCTACTGATTTTTCTCTTTCTAAGTTCACGATTCTTGCTGGTGATCTTCCTCCTCAACTTCAACGACCCTTGGGGACAACGTTTCAATCTCTTTACATATTGTTGTCCTTTCCTTCACCATTCAGCATTGCCTTCAATACCCTACTACCCTAACAACTGTGTCACTCCCAAATACTACCACTTGACCGGCTAGGACAATGTAGTCATCTTCGAGCTTTAGCTTGATCCATTCAGCATGATTCAATGATTCATCATTCATTATCTTCTTCTTTCGAGTTTTTGAGTTTTCTTCTCTGAGTATTTGCTCTACACTCAATGTTTCTCCCCCAAACCCTATTGTCTCTTTCATATGGTATGAGTGCATATCATTCTGTCACTTTACTTAATAACAATAACATATTATGATGATTTAGGGAAATTACCTCATGAAGAATTTATCAAAATATTATGCCAACACCCAGAGAAGCTCATACATTATAGCAATTAAACAATGCAAGCATCACCAAAGCATTTAGTACATAGGCTACCAAAACATGTGAACTGAGCATTTGTTGGCAAAGACAAGCACATTTGGAGAAAATTCAAAGTGGATTTCATTATTGGCAATATATGAATAAAGCCGCACCTACATATAAGCAAGCTTATTCATCCCATTCATCAATGCAGCAGTTGTAAATTAAGGGGAAATAGCTTTTCGCTTGATGGTGGCACGGTATTGCTTGCAAATTGATTCAAACGATTTTGTACTTTGTATCATCATCCACATCATTAGGATGATCATGATCGGAAAAGGGTGCTCGAGCAAGTGAACAATTCCCCGATGAGGGCACTGTCAAGTGGCACCGTTGCATTGCATTTTGCATAAGCATAATCATTTGCATTGCCTCTTGCATAAATCTAGTGCATTGGCATTCTATTCTTGTAAACATGCATCTATGGGCATTTATCCTTTTTCAATCTTTTGGAGTGGTCGACTCTAGATCTACCATATTCACAACATTGCATATAGCTAGCAATAGTCTCCCTCACTTGCTTTGCTTACTCCGCTTGCGTAGCTTTCTTCAACCTATTGTTTTCGCCTCCACCGCATACTCCCCACATTCCACTATTCTTCATCATCGACACCCAGTATTGGTAGGTATGGCCTTGTTTGTTTTGTAAAGGTCTTGGTCCCTTATCCTTCTCCCTTTGGAGCACAATTACTCAATAGACCAAAAACTCGTTGAAAAACCTCACTCAATAATAAATATTTTGAAAAACAAAACAAAAGCTCTCCATTAAAAAGAATGTCCATTGTAGTTTCCATCTACCTTTGCAAAACTTAGTAGGCCATTGGGTAACCGATGTGCACCCTTTATCCAATGCTCTCGCCTCTCTAGGGTGAACACTTAGGCTCCCTAGGTAAGATTACCATCAGCTCTATAAGCTTCATAAGTCACTCGGCAACCGGCATGCACCCTTTGCTCGATGCCCTACCTGCTTTGAGGTGGGACATTTTGGGCAAGAGAAAAGACAAAAGGGCTTGGGCTTGTTCACGGTCCCTTTCCGGTTCTAGTATTGAGCTTGAGAGGGGTTGATGAGCTAAAAATACATTAGGTTTGTTTAAGCAACCCCAAAACTCAAATTAGTCGAATTTCAACCTTTTATTAAAAAGAAACACCATCCAAGAGAGTTTCCTATCCCAAATGCAAACCCTAATTTGGGAGGAGGCTCCAAACTTTCTATAAATAAACAAGCTCCCTCATTCAGTCAATCTCGCTTTTGTAACTTGCAAGTGCCAAAGCTTCACTGTCCACAACCCGTACCCAGAGGATAGCTCAACTGGAGCTGTCCCAAACTGCTGTAAACCTAGTTGTTACTAGTGCCTACTACCCAGCCACTATTGCTGTTGGCGACTGTTTTCAGCCCCGATTCTGATGTTGTTCGTCGCGCAACTGCTACTGTCCACTATTTTGGTGCTGATGAGGCTGAGTTTGCAGTCCAGCTGCTGATATCAACACTTGGCGACTACCACTTGGCTGAGTTTACTTCTTCTAGCTGCTGTTTTTACCAGAACTACACACTCTCTAGCTCATACTCTTTGCCCCAATCCTCAAGACACAGGAGTTCAGGGGTCAATATTCATTCACTGCATGGTGCATTTGCTGCATGAGCATTGTATCCTAATCGGATTGATCCATTTTATTATTCTCTGTGTTCATTGTCTCTAAGTTACCCTAACCCTAACTGTGTTCTATTATCAGTTTGTGCTTTGTCATACAATTGTATTTGAGCTTTTGTGTAAGGGCATTTCTCTACAGAGTCATGCAGGGCTGCATCAGACAGTAAGCCAATTTGTGGCAACGCCCATTAAATTGGTGAATCTCCCTTATTCTCTGCATTGGTTCTTTTCCCACCAACTGCATTTTGGAAAAATGGTAAATGCCCAATCCTTGAGATGATATCACCAAGCTTTTTACAAGGGTGCTGGAGTTTGGCTGGGATGATCTGTTTTCCATGTTAAACTCCTGGTACTGGTGTGTCTAGTTGTTGGTTGGGCTGATTGAGACTTAAGATCACACTCTAGAGTCTATACTTGGGTCGAACATTGTTTGACCGCTTGGCAGCCACATTAGGTATTCCTCAATTAGATGTCATCACTGATACTCAGCTTCCTGTACTTCTGTGGTCGTACACTACACCAATATCCTCATGTTTCATTGCATATGTGTTTTCCTTCACAATGGACAATGACTAAAGCAATCCCCAACAGCTTGGCACAACAGCATTGATGCATTCCTCCTCCTCCACAAATCAGCATGATCATTTCACCCAAATTTGTACATTTTGGACATGAAAATGGATCTGATATCTAATGTTTGAGTGTTGACTGATCTAGTACAAAAGTCACTTCAAAGTTCAAAAAGTCAACCTAAGCATTGTGAAAAGCTAATATCAACCTGCAAAGTTGCTGGTGCAAAGATACTTTCATGAAGATACTTTCTATCTTCATGAATCCTAGCAAGTTGCTCTTGCACTACCATGGCATAATCACTAATAAGCAGTAAACCAACCGTGCCACTATTAAAATATAGAACACCCATAGGGCATTTCCAGGAACAGGAGTTAAAAGAGGACCCAATAGAGATTAGCATGTACAAGCAAAACAGAACACTTTCAGATTCTTCATGATATTCGCCCTTCACCAATACAAAATTTTGACAATCAAAGGATAGAAAATCTCAGTTGCAGCTAGATAAACTGTAGAAAACTATTGGAGGAGCAGGAAAAACCTTTTCTGGAACATTCTCTTTGTTGTACTCTTTTGGAGCATATGCAGTGCCAGCGCTGATACTCGATGATGGGCCCATACCACCCATGCTACTGACATACTTACGAAGAAAGGCTGCAAAAATAACCCTGTGAAAGTATATAAAAGACAAAGCTTAGGGCACTTTATTAGGACAAAACCTCCTTTAAATCATCAAATTCTAAACGATCCTAGCCAAATTCCTGCACTGTTGCATCTCGACACTTCAAATCTGTAATCAGAATGTGCCATTGCATATATCAGTTCAGACATTGGATAATCCTAAGAAGCTGTTCAAAGGACCACCCTCAATTGACAAAGTAGGTTTCCACATGCAGAAGAAATCCTAAACTATGGCAATCAGGTCTACCACTGCACTATTCAATCACTTTGGCCAAAACAAACAGAATAATTGGTTTTACAGTTCTGGAAAAGATTCATGTTTGTTCTGAAGCTTAACTAGAACAGAAGTTCTGACCTTTCACTATAGCCATTGCACTGTCTACAGCAGGCAAAATATCAGTTTCAGACAGAATATGTAAGTTGATAAACATGAGCAATAAGATTCCATAATATCTCTGGAAGGTGGACTACGGGTCCCTGTCACAGGAGGGATCTCATCAGTAATATCTCCAATCAATACGTGTGGACACATGATCCAGGGGACCATAGAGCAGCACAGGACCCCCTACTTCATAGATCCTTTCCTCTATTTGGGCAAATAACATTCATACTCTTCAAGGTATATGAAAGATGCTGCAGTTCCTCACATGATTTTGCATTACTGGCCACCACCAGCATGGTTATTTCATCAGCCTTGTACTCAACATCTTCTTTGGGCAAATAGCCAAGAAGATGTCTCCCCTTGATGGCCCCTGCCCACCTTTTATTTTACATTATGTTAAGGGAGCTTGCGCTTTGTACTTCAGCATAGTATAATTTTCATTAAGGTGCTTTCTAGCACGATTTTTTCTTCTTGGGAATAAAAATAATGATATCTCTGGAAGTGAAGGTATATGCCACCATCACAAAGTCTACTAGGTGAAGCATGCATTGAATTACAGAATGCAATATGTACATATCTACTAGAAAGCTAATTTGTAGCATATTAAATTTCTGATTAAAAGTTAGCGATAGAAGGACACGTACCACATTACACTGAAAAAGATCATAAACAAGCAAGTTGAGAGAAGCTCTTGGACAAAACGCATTGATTTAGCTCCACCTTTGGCATCAACCTACACAAAAACGTACAAATAAAGACCATTGTTAGATAAACCAGTGAACCAATGTCTTTTTGAAAAACATGATTAAACCACAAGTTTAGAGAAACAAACAAATAGACTTGCCGTCAGGAACTATAAATATGTACTTTTGTTTGAAGGGCCAATTTATTGTTCTAGAAAACATGCTGCCCTTTTGAAGGAGCAATATTGTCTGCATGGTATCTAAGATACATGAAATATTACAGCTCCAAACTTACATGCAAACACAGTTTAAATGACATTCTGCTTAGATGGCACACCAAATTTGTGAGCATTCAAAATTCCAAAGTTAATAGAGGAGTCTAGAACCTTAGAGAAAAGGTCTTTGCACATTATATCGCTTTAAGGAGTAAGCCTAATTTAAGGATTGAAATATTGGAATTGTGTGTTGCTTGCTTTGCCAATCCCTCACACACACCCCCCCCCCCCCCAAAAAAAAAAACCTTTTTTTAATTTTTCCCCTCCCTTTCCGGCTAATGAGTGCTCAAGATTACTTGGGTGATAAATTGCCCAAGCCAATTAAATTCTAGGCCGATCAGATTATTTTTCTAAACCATAAATAATTTTTAAAATTAATACTTCTATTCAACAATTTAATGTAGCCTATTCGGGAGGCAACTTCACCGAATCCTCAATATTCGGAAGGCTACCACTTCCTTGAAGGGGAATGCATTATAGTGGTAGTCCACACTCTTGATGCAAGGTAGAACACCATCAATATGAGTACAATTTAAGCAAATGTCTGCTTTGAATCACTTGACAAGTACTTTTGGAGTGGATAGTATGACAACATGAAATAAGCTTAATGCAACGCAATGCCAAAAATTGGAGCAGTACAATAAGAAGTTTTGGGATGCCTTGGTGCTAGTAACTTCTTATCATCTAGTTTATCTTCATGAGCAAGTGGAAATGTATATAGGTGGGCTGGCTAAAGGAGTTAGGAATTTTTGCATTAAATCCATCATATCTAGTATATCTCAGCTCATAGAAACAATTAGTTGCTGCATGGAAAAGATTCTAGCTTCCAATAAATGAATGTGAAGCTAAATAAGAAGTTTTCAAAGGTTGAGAAAAGGGGCAAATTTAAAAATTGGGCTAAAAAGAGGCCAAAACAGCAAGTAAGGGCTGGAAAAAACTTGCATAATACAAGGAATTAAGGGCTGCAAATAAATGCTTTGTTTATGAGTAGGAGGACCACATGGCTAAGGACTGTCTTGATAAGCAACAAGTTGGAAAATCAGAAAATCAAGGAGATCCCAAGGAAAAGAAGCCCAAAATGTCCATTGGTCTGGTTCCTAATGTTGTTATTAATTAGTCCAATGATGATGCTACTGAGTTATCCAGAGCATGGGGCAAAATCAAAAACCTGCATGCATTAATCTTCTTTGATAATGGGACACCAGTAAATTTTATCTCCATAAACATAGCAACCTGTCTAGGCATCATAGAGGATGAGATGGGACCCATGGGAGGAGTTTGTCCAACATGTAAGGGCTATGCATAGCCTATCAAACTACTCATTGGGAAGCTCTGCTTGCACATTCAAGGATATGTGGTCAGCAAAGAGTTTTTCATTGCACCCACTCGAGGGTTACAATGTCTTGCTTGTTATGCCTTGGCGCCATCATGTGCATGCAGTGATTAATTCATATGCTAAAGTGATCACTATTCAACATAAGGGCAAGGCCTATACTTTGGATGTAAAGTTGAAAGGGGAATTTGTCCCTATTGTATTAATCGTTGTCATTTCTAAAGTAATTAAAAATCACCTTTCAATATACTTGGTTTTCACCAAGAATAAGATTGATAAGGAAAATGTTCAAATATATCTAAGTTAGAAAGGATTACATGTCATTTTTGAAAATGTGTGATGATTGCTTTTCTCAGTCACTTCTAGAGCAACTACCACCTAAAAGGCTGAAAAATCAAATGTTGATTGCTTTTCTCAGTCACTTCTAGGGCAACTACCACCTGAAAAACCGGAGAAAAATAGCATAGATTTTATCCTTGAAGTAGCCCTCCCAATAAGCCACCCTACAAGGTAAGTGTAGTATGGTTTAGATAGTAGTTGTGATTCATGTGTGTAAATCATGTGACATGAATTTTTGATAGATAAAGGACATGAGCATGATTAAGCAATAGGTGCGCATGTTGTTTGACTATGATACTAGCATGTATTTCCACTAGCACCAATGGATGCTTTTAATACATTGCAGTGCAATTGGGAATAATCCCCCATTGTAATGATTTCAAGCGCGAGGTCTATTGCAAGGACATAAGTTTTTTATGCTTTGCATAGCATTTGATCTAGTTATCAACAAATGTACAAATGTGAAGTCCACATGTTGTGCAAGACCATTAATTCACAATGACAGGCGAGGACCAAAGATGTTAGTGGGTATCAAAGGAAAATTTTGTAACAAGTTATCCTTGACAAGTACTAGGTGGTACCTAGTGTGAGATTATTCTAGCCTAAAAGATTTTATTGGGAATTAATATCAATGGAGACATCAGGAACTAGGCATTAATTAATTAATTAATGACAATTCAAGGGCTAATAAATGCTCAAGATTACTTGGATGACAAATTGACCTAGCTAATTTAATTGTTAGCTAGTAAAATTATTTTTTAAAGCAAGAATTAAAAATTGAATCAACAATTTGAAAATTAATTTAATTGGTCTGAAAATTGCTGAAAAATACATTTGAAAGATTGCCACTTGGCAAAACTTGCCCCTACAAGTAAGGAAAAGGCTATTGGAGGATGGTGGAGCCTCATTCCAGCACTGTGGAGTTTAGGAGAGGAAGAGACAAAGAGCTACTATTGCAATTTTCCAGCCATTGTGATCAGCCCAGCCATTGAAGGCTGTCCAACAGCTGCCCCTTGCTGGACAAGAGGCCGTTGGAAGTAGGTGGCAGCCCTTGTAAGCTATCTACAAGCAAGTGACAACAATTTTGGGGATCACAAGGGCAAGTAACTGCATGTGGGGCTCCTATTGATGGTGAGCTGCAGTCAATCAGCCATTCCCAGCAAAGCAACATTTAACTTCAGCCAATTTTGGCAACGAAACTCTGAATTTTCTCTCTCTCCAACTCTCCAAACTCTCAACCAATTCACACCTTTCCTCAAGAGATCTCAACCAAATTCACTACCAAAGGGTGCAATTAAAGAATTTCTACTGCTAAACCCTAATTTACAATAGAATTTAGGGTTTACCAGTCACCTTGATAAAAACGCTTAGAGATTGGGACCTTGTATGGAAAATTCAACGGATGAAATTTTGACATTTCAGAGAATTTCAAGAAGCTAGTAGACAACAAAAAGTTTGCTGCAAATTTGAAGGCCAATCCCGAAGAAAATCAAGGGGAAAATTGGTTTAAAGGCTTGCCGGATGTTATGGACAGCAAGATATATTGAAGATTGAAGGAGATCAAGTTGTATCTCAGTTTACTTCAATCTTCAGCAATACAAGTTAAAGAAATATAACAAGAGGCACTACTTTTGAGGCCAACGGGCTGTCTATTATCCAAGATTAAGTGGTAATGTTTGCATTTGCAGTTTATTGAATTTTATACTTGCTGTAGTTAGTGTTAAATCAGGTTATTTGCCACCCTTTCTCCAAAGAGAAGGCTGGTTTCAATGTTAGTTGGTAGTACAAGTAGCCAGCCCTTACAATGTTAGCATGGCCCATAATATTATTGGTCCCAAGGGAAGCATGTCAAGTTCTCTACATTGAGAGGTGCACTTAATGTCCATCCCCATATGGTTTCATATCTACACAAGTATGGTATCCTTTGTGTCTAGGATGCAAGTTGGAACATCAATGGGCATCTCGTTGGTATCATAGCAACAACCTACTTTTCTACACATTACAATGGCATCCAAAAAATCATTGGAAGGTCATGGGACCACAATCGTCCACACTTGGCATATCCACTGTTCTCTCAGATAGGGCAGCTTGCAACACTACTAGCAGGACAAGTCAATAGTGAAGACATGTGCAAGGGGATGGTGAGTCCCACCCAAAATCCCCCCGCTTCAATACTCATATTCAGAATTGATGATACTCGCAGTCGTTTAATAGCGGTAGAACTCCCACTGCGTACCACCTCATGTTACATCCTTGGACATTGATTGACACTACCTTGGACAGTGATTGGCACTAGCAACATTGGTTATTAAAGTGACTTGGTGCGAATTCACTAGGGGCACTTTAGTGTAGGGCAACTGTGCAAAGGCAGCTAACAAAGCACTCAACGACCAAGTAGATGTGAGATGAGAGATTGTTGGAGACAATAAGAATAGCTTTGAGTGTGTCGGACAGACCCGAGACAAATACCAAACACAATAATGTCAATCCACCAATGACTGAAAACTACAAGCACATGGGTAAAAATGCAAGTATGCCAACCTTCAGAGGGTGGCAACCAACAGCCAATCTAAAAGAATGATCAGCAGCAGTGTCAAACATTGAGACACAAGGTGTGCAGGCCTGTGGCAACAGTGAACAATCCATGACTAGCAGCATACAGCCTTAGGCAGCCAATAATGATGGTATCAAGAGGTTCCTATTGTGAAGATGTGCTAGGGTTTGCACTGAGGAAACACAACATGTACGACCAAGACTGAAACATAAAGACTCAAACAGAGACGAGTAAAAACTCAAACCATAAACGAAAATCCAAAAACTCAAAACTCAAACACAAAGACAAACACAGAGAGAGGAAACTCTAAAGTGAATGAATGATGTAAATGAATGTAAGAATGTATAGAATGCCCAAGGGAATAGCAATACACTGTGGGAGTGAGACGTCCACCGAAGAGAGATCCCAAGTGTTGCCACCATCAGTCGGAGTATTGGAGTGAGAAACACCAAACGTTGATCACCAAAGTGTCATGAAACTGAGACGACAATAGGAGAGGGGTTTACTGGTATAGATGGCCTGCTGGACAGCAAAAACACAGGTACTGTTGCCTAGCAGGAGAGATGGCAACGGCCTGTCGCCTAGCACAAGATGCTGAAAATGCAAGCTAATTAGGTGCTATTATGACATAGCAAATGGAGACCTCCAAATAGCAAGGCAATGGCTGAAAAAAGTCCTGATAGCGATGGGCTACAGTCAATGATGGCTGGACAGCAAATGGTAGGTGGCTGATCGTTGAAATCTGCACGATAGAGTGAGAAACCTGCACAAAAGGATGAGGCTGAATGATGGGCAGCCCATCTATTTATAGATGTTAAAGGGTGTCCCAAAAACTTAGGGTTTTGGGGGACCACTGCAACTCTCTCGAACCATGTACCAAATTTGCATTTTTTATTAATTAAGCGTGTTTTGGAGCTATTTAAAAATGCTAATCAGCTATAAAGTGTGTGTTAGCTCAACGCCCCCTCTCAAGCCCAAAACTGAGCCTAAAAGGAAAATGCCAACAATGTTTACCCCAAGGCGTCTCACCTCAAAGCAGCCAAGGCATTGGACAAAGGGTGCATGTCGTCTGCCCAGTGGCCTACCAAGACTACATAGGCAATGGTTATCTTACCAAGGGAGTCCAAGTAGTCACCCCAAAGAGAACAGGGCATTGCAGAAAGGGTGCTCGTCAGTTGCCCACTGGCCTACCAAGCCCTACAAAGGGGGATGGAAGCACATTGAACTTTTTTTTTTTTAATGGAAAGTTAGTTTGAGGGGAGGGGGCTGATTAAGTAACAGTGACCAAGAAGAGGAGAAAGTTAATTTGAGGGAAGACGGCTGATTAAGTAGCAGTGACCTAAAAGAGGGGAGTAGGGATGATACACCCAACACATCACAAAACAAAACAAGCTTACCCAACCACGCAAGAATGTCAATGATGAGGGAAAGGTGATGAAGTGTCATGTGAAAAAGAATGGTGGTATAATCCGCCAATGGAAACAACTTAGGATACATCTAGTGGTGCTCTGCACAATGGAATGCATAGCATGCTACATGCTAAAGAATGCTCATGCAACATGTGTCACTTCTTGCATTGAGAAGCATCAAATTTATACATACAGTCATCACATTGAAAGGGTGCTCGTCAGCTACTTAGTGGCTTACCAAGCCCTACAAAGGGGGATGGAAACACATTGATTTATTTTTTTTTTAATGGAAAGTTAGTTTGAGGGGAGGGGGCTGATTAAGAAAGAGTGAACCAAAAGAGGAGAAAGTTAATTTTAAAGAAGGCCGCTGATTAAGTAATAGTGTCCTAAAAGAGGAAAGTAGGGATGATACACCCAACACATCACAAAACAAAACAAGCTTACCCAACCTCGCAAGGATGTCAATGATGAGGGAAAGGTGATGAAGTATCATGTGAAAAAGAATGGTGGTGTAATCCGCCAATAGAAACAACTTAGGATACATCTAGAGGTGCTCTGCACAATGGGATGCATAGCATGCTACATGCTAAAGAATGCTCATGCAACATGTGTCACTTCTTGCATTGAGAAGAATCAAATTTATACATACAGTCATCACATCAACTTTTCAAAAAAAGGCCAAGAGCTAGAAGTGATATGAACCTAGAGCCACTGTTTACTTGAGGAAGAGAAGATTGAAGAAGGCCTTCAATGCAACTCTCTCTAACAGATTGAATATGCGATGTGGAGAATTATAGCCAAAAAACTATTCATACATGACAAATTTAGCAAGCTTGGTATATATCCCTACTTATGTCCTATGTGTAGAGTGAAGAAAGAAAGCATGAAATACTTATTTTGAGAGTTCATGCAAACACAAACACTTTGAAGAAAAGTCCATCAAAGCATGGACAAGGTCAATCTGCATCATGCAATATTTACTTGCAAGAAAGCAACTCTAGGAGACCGAGGCAACTTCAATGAAGTGATACAAAGAATCTAAGCAATATTGAGGTGTTTAATCTATAGATGATTGGTGCACTATCTTGTATAAGAAGTGATGCCCACCACTACAATGCATTATCCTTCAAGAAAGTGGCTACGTCATGGACTTTAAATGACTCAATGAAGTTTCCTCATAAGTATGCAACATCAAACTATTGAAAAATATCAAGGCCTTTAGTTTGTCTTGTGCACCACTCAAATACTTCAAACTACATTGATTTGCCACCCTCATCAAAGTCATTTGCCTTCTTTTTTGGAGCCACATTATGTAACAATAAATATATATTGGCTGCATTTACATTGCAACCAATCTTAAATAGACAAGTGTCTCTCGTGGGAAATTTGTTCACTTGCCCAAGCGCCCTAATACAAAGATTATGAAATCATGCAATGCATAGAGGAAGGTACAACAAGGGGGAAGGCCAATGTCAAAGACAGGTGCCGAAACCTATAGAATGCCAAGAAGGGTAGGAACCCTCTCTTAACCTAGATGTTGAGGCTAAAGAAGGAAGAGGAGCCTAAGAATCTCGGTCTTCATGTGGGACCGAGAACCATGTGAATGAAAATGATGAAGCATCCCTACTAGAAGAGCAAGGATAGAAGTCATCACCATGATAGCATCAAGAGAGATGCTGCATGATCCGTCACGGGAGGGAAAGCCTCCATGTTGGTAGAAGCGCAAAACTCCAAGTAGATGGAGCCATGAAAGAAACGGCGCGCATCTCCTGTCTCCAATTCAAAATGGATTGGTGCAAGCCTATATGTTAACCCTACATTAAAATACAAAACCTTGCAAAAGAGATCAAAATCTACAAGTAAATGCGTGAAAAGTGAGATGCTCCAAAAAACAAAACTGAAAATAAAATAAAAGAATGCAAAGCTAAGTGCAATGCAATAAGTATGTAAGTATGTAGCGGAAGCCTAAAAAGAGAAAGATGAAGTGTGTTGCCACCATCGCATACGGTGAGGTGGGAAAGTGATCCTAGAAGATGTAGTTGATGCCCTAGGAATGGATGTGCAAAGTACAATAGGTGAGTCACTAGCATACCAATCAGTCAATCCTTCAATAGTAGTGAAGCAGATAGCAGTTGAGGCTGTCCACGTGCCATATACCAATAGCCGCTAGGGTAGAGGGAGTAGATGGCAAAGCAGTGGGAGGCATAGCCCCACTAGACTGGCCAGCTGGAGACTAGAGTGGAGGTAGTCGCAACAGTTTACTGTTGTTTTCTAGGAGAAAGACCTTTAGCCTTAGTACAACACTCCTCATCCACATAGCCCAACCTCTGTCAATGTGTGCAAAACTTGTTTTTCTTACGAATATGCTACCAAAGGAGTCGTGTTTCTTTATTTCCGTCGGAGGAATTGGCATCACCCTTGTTTTGCCTTGCCTTCGCATCTTGTCGCTGTTGGTTTTCCCTCCCAAAGAAGAGGCAACCAACCCTCGCCCCTTTGAATGGATGTGTCTTGAGAACTTCTGGTAAACTTGATCATGCATCCTCGCGTAATGCAACAATTGACACTCGAACTCGTAGAAGGTCGGCAATCTAGGCAGTGAGATAATGTGCTCAATAAAATGGTAGCATTTGTCGAACAACTTGTTTAAGAAAAATGTGACTTGATCGTTGTCTGACTTTGGAAAGCCAATAGTAGCAAACTTGGCGAGTAGCCGCCGATACTCAGTCAACTTGAGTATCAAATCATCCCCTTTCTTAATGGAAAATTCTTAAAGCTCAAAATCGAGATTGATAGTGCAATCTCGTGCCGCATAGCGGTCAATGAGATGACTCCAATGCTCGGATGCACGGGGAAAATGTTATAATTGAGAGTGAAATTCACAAAACAACACCTTGCATTAACTCAACATTGGTTGTGGCATTGCACGCTCTCTATTGATGGATCTAATCAAGGTGAGCTAGAGGGTCCAGCATGGGCTATACCAACGATGAGGTCCCAAAGTCCCTCAGATTCAAGCACTTGTTGCATGAAGTTTGACCAAGTGGTGAAATTCGACCCATTAAAACAAGTCTTATCCATGAAGGCATTCTTGGCCATTGCAATAAGCATGGTAGTGCTAAGAGATAAAGAAGGTGTATAATGGGGATAAGGTGGATAGGGAGATGAAGTGGAGTACACTTTGGAAGTAATCCCCAAGTATTTTGTATGGAAATGATAAAGAAGGTGCGTAATGGGGGTAGGGTGGATAGGGAGATGGAGTGGAGTACACTTAGGAAGTAATGGGGGTAGGGTGGATAAGAAGATGGAGTGGAGTGGAGTATCCACCCTATCCCTCTGCCTTGGGCTCCATAGGCGGTTATCATGTTAACCCTATGGAGCCCAAGGTGGAGGGATAGGGACACAAGGAGCAACAGATGGAAATCCCTGTGTAGAAGTGACCCAAGGGATATGTGACGACGGTCCATAAGCACAGAATGGATATCCTTGCATTTGAAAGGTCATGTAGAGGATTTGTGAATGTCTAAGGATAGTGAGAGGGATGACCATCATAGCCGTCCCAAAGTGGAAGGAAGCGGTAAAGTGGAGATAGGTGAAAGGTACAGTGTTAAAAGGTGGCATTCCCCCTAACGATACACCAAGAGGAGGAGTGAATGGAGAGTAGATAGATAGTGGGAAAGAAAATGAGATGTTAGGAGCAAAGATGAAAGATCCAACCCCTAGTGTGCTTTGAGCGAAAGTGGAATGTAAGGGCATCTACTTTGGAGCCTCCTCTATTAAAGTTAACATACTGAAAACCATCGAGCTCTTGCACACCAAAAGGAGAAACAAGAGATCGTTTTGACTCATAGAACTCAAAAGAGTTATAGGAACCTAACATAAGGCCTCGCTAAGATAAAGGAGATGGATCGCCAGACGCGTCGAATATCGTAGTCCCTCCAAGATCCAAGAGATGGCCAATCTCACCAATTGGTCCTGCCGAGTAGTAGCACCCATTGGAGGAGTGTAAACTGAACTATACATGATGCTTAAGTACTTCTCAAACTCTTCATCAGTAAGATGACCAAAACAAAAAGAAGAAGATGGTAAAGATGAAGGTGTGTCTAACTCCTCCTCGAGACCATAATGTCTTCTCAAAGCCTCCAACGATGGAGAAGCCTCATAGGGCATCATAGAATCTGAAAAATAAGGTGTCTGACATTATGAGTTGCAATCGAGTCACGTTTGAGTCTTGCACAAAGACTAGCCTCCACAATCACCGTAGGATCCTCTTTAGAATAGCAATGGCTCTAATACCATGTGAAGACAGCAAGTCGATGGCTAAAAACAAGCCACTTAGGGCTGGACAGTGATGGGCCGCAATCGGTGATGACTGGACAGCATATGGTAGATGGCCGATGGCTGAAATCTGCACAGTAGAGTGAGGAACCTGCACAAAAGGATGAGGCTGAATGGTGGGCAGCCCGTCTATTTATAGACGTTGAAAGGTGCCCCAAAAAATTAGGGTTTTTGGGGACCACTAAAACTCTTCGCTCTTTAGGCAGGTATGACATTGCATAAAGTTGTGCACAACATGGACAAGCCCATTAGTGGTAGGGGTTCATTAGTTGAGAGCCAGAGTTTAAATAATTATGTGCAAGTGCAATGTGCATGTTTGAATAACTGGGGCTTTTTGAACCTTGGTGTGTAAGTTTCAGCGGAAATATTAGATTGGGCAGTGACCTGGATACTAAAAATTTGATATGGACTAAAATATGCTATTTATCCAAAACTTCAAGGAAAAGGCTGAAAAAACGTAAAATAGAGTTTGTGTACCAGTTTTGAGCAGATGGAAGCAATTTCTGAAGCTTTCAAGGCATGCAAGGGAAGGTTGTTGCATGCATGCAAGAACAAGCTGTTTTCTCATCTCCGCTAGACATGTTGCGGCAAAATAGCAGTGCACAAGGTTGCAAGAGGTTGTAATGTGATAGTAGCAGTTTGGGCTGCTTTGGACAATGTAGAATTTCTGTTTGAGTCCATCCATTGTGCAGCTTAAATTTTGACGGAATTACACTTTCACAACACCAGCCTTTCTACAAGCTTGCATTCACAATGCCAGAAACTCCCTTCACAAATATCCAACTTAATGGTCAATCGATGAGAGTTATGCTTTTCCTGCATACTTTAATGTTCACTTGATGCGGGTTACACTTTCATTAAGTACCTTGTACAGAGCTCATTAATGTCACAAGCCCCAATGAGAAGAAAGAATGATCAACTCTACATGGGACTATTTATAATCACCTCATAGATGATACTGAGTATACATTTGTCTCAATAGAAGGGGTTGCTATTACACATGTCCATAGTGCTGCTTAAATATTAACTGAATAACAACTTCACTACATCAGTCTTACAATAAGCTGACACATCCACAAAGACTTTGAGAAGCATGCAGTAATATTTGTTTACCTACTAGTAAGCAGCCCATGGTGGCAAATTGTGAACCTTTGTCAAAGCAAAATATACAAGAATCCATGAGTCAACAAAACCATGTGATATAGGCATATAACCCTTGATTCTATGTTTTGGTAAGTCTATTAATTTCAGTTGTATTAACAAATTTAAAACACATAAATGCTATGGCATCAATCTTTCATTTAGGTAACTCGCTTCTAGCAGTCATAATGGAAGCAAGTCCCTATCATGAATTGTGCGGAATTCACAAGAATTCGTGAGTCAACAAACAATGCAACACAAGTATGTTATCTTTAATTCTATATTTATCTACACAATATCGATAAATTTTGGCCAGGTAAGACTATTTAATAAAACATAAATGTTAAAATTGACATTCTTTCATCAAGGTGCCTTGCTTCTGACATTCATCTTATCAACCTTCCAACAAAGTCTCCATCAAAGAGAAGGTATTTGCAAACAGTAACTTGAGTTAGTTCTTAGTATTTTCCTTCAAAACCTATCTTACCATGACAACATGCAGAGGGTGTTTCTCTGTTAGACCTGGGGTGGCCAAAGCTTCATCTATATTTCCTGTTGCTCGATGCTTCAAGTCTTGCAGCTGGTACAAAAATGTCAAATCAGTTACATATAATGGATGAAAAGAACTATAATTTGTACATACAAGGCTCACATATAGTAGAAGCCTTCAAAACCCAAGTCCTATCACAGAATAGAATTACTACCAGTGCAGGAAGGCTTGAGCTTTTCCCTGATCGCTCATCCGGCAGATATTCTGAAATTGCATTTGTAGCAAGAAGTGCTCGAAGATACTCCACAACTGATTGTGAATCAGTAGCATGTTCTCTTTGCTCAAATCGTTTGATCACATCTTCAGGACTTCCGGTCAGAGGAGTCAAGAAAATTTAATCAGCCCCAGATAAGTGCTTCACAGAAGCTAAATTTTGTATGACACACACATTCCAAAACTCTACAAAGTCAGATGTTCAGTGTAAGTTGGAACAGAATAATGCCAAATCTTGGAGGTTGGGATCAACATTATAATCCACACATCTATGTTAAACAAAAGTGCATTATTATGAGAGCAATAAATTATTTTAAACTAAGTCCCCAACTGCAGACCCACGATCACAAGACTATAGACATTAAGTTGAGATCAAACATTCAGAGGACTGTTGTATGTCCAGAAGTTTAAAATAATAATCCAAAACTCATAATACGCTAAACCAAAACCTGTAGCCCAATTAACATAGGAGAACAGCCACAAATACAAAATCACCAGTTGACTGGATGTCCAAATATATAGCCCTTCACAGGAAGCAGAATGTTCTTAATTGATTCCCTATACAATTTTTCACCATAAAGCTTAATTTAAGGGCAAGAAATAAGATAAAAATGCAGTACAGACATTATGCATTCCTGTCACCTATAAGGATACAAATCCTGATTCTTAACAATTAACAAGCTTCCACACTCTGAACTTCTCTAAATTGACTTGTAAGTGTTGGAAACCAACAATGACAAGAGAATAATCAAAAAGTAAACAAAAACTGCAATCTTTTACCATAAACAAAGTGTGAGCATGTCATTGCCTAGGGTTTTCTACTACATCCTCACCCTTATTTAGAATTGATGCAGTAACATAGTTTGTTAAAAGGCTTTATAAACTAAATACTAACCCTAGCTTGCAGATGGGGTATCGATGTAAATATTTGACCTTTTCAATCCTAACTCTCTGTGCTGGAGGATAGTTGGCTTAGTAAATGTGTTGGAATTCCTATGAAGTGTCTTAAACTGTAGGATAAAAGACTGATCTCAACCTTAAGAGGCGGTAGACAATTGGATAAAAGCTCTAAGTAATGGTAGACTTCATGGGAGCCCTAGCCCCAATGCTGTGCAAGAAAACCGAAGCAGGGACTAACACTAGAGTCACAAAGACCATGGGAGAAATGAATATGTACAATGAAGTTACAACTACCTGATGTACTGACCAACTACACAAGTGTGTCATGACTGGGGTATGTAGACAATGATGGATGTGGATGTCCCCAAAATGAAGATCAACACTATCCTATACATAATAAGGGGTAAATGAAGTAGCCTGCTCTCTCCTATACATAATAAGGGGTAAGTGAAGCAGCCTGCTCTTGGAACCACACTAGGTCACTTCATGGCCACTGTGACCAATGCTACTAGTGCCCATCCAGATGTTCAAGGATGTAACAAAATCTATCTCAATCTTAATCTAGAACTCCCATCCAATCTTTGGAAGATTGGGCCACCTAACTTTGGTCTTGGTGGAAGCCCTTAGCTAGCACATTTTTAATCACTTTCTTTACTTCTTTTTGCAGGTTCTTGAACATAATCGAGGACCCAACATCGAGATATTACAGAGAATCACTACTTTGTCTTTCCAATGAAGTAAAATAATTAATCGAACCACACTAGGTCACTTCATGGTCACTATGACCAATGCTACCCATCCACATGTCCAACGATGTAACAAAGCCTATCTCGATCTTGATCTAGAACTCTCCTCCAATCTTTGGAAGAGGGGGCCATCCAACTTTGGTCCTAGTGGGGACCCTTGGCCAGCACATTTTTAAAGGATTACTTTCTTTACTTCTTTTTTCAGGTTCTTGACATAATCAAGGTCAACATCAAGATATTACAGAGAATCAATACTTTGTCTTTTCAATTAAGTTAGACAGGGCTGTATCCTTGTGAAACTGAAGTGAACATGACACTGAACTCTGAAAGGTAGGAGATGGAGAAATCTAATGAGAGAGGAGAGAGAAGACAATGGCTGGCTGAGTGACTGCAACAGCAAGAGAGGATGAAGAAGAGGTGGTATGCAAGACCGGAGCAAGAGACCACCAGCCCCTGAATAGGTAGTGTAGGCAAACCTGGCCGACCAACAGCCAAAGAGTGTCCAACAATGTTTAAACCTGTCAAATCTGCTGATTGAGCCTCAAAAGTGGCTGCTTGCATGTCCTACCTGCCCATGATAGTAGTCTGAAACTGTCAGCCCAGCACATAAAATATTTGGCCATTTCCTCAAAAGTTGACATGTCATCAAATAATATGACCAAATTTTGGGCACAACATGAAATTCAAACATAATTCGCATAAAATACAAATTTTGAATAATGTAAAATGCAACCTAGGCTACTAGTTGTAAGTCGGCTAACTTAGCTCAATGTTGCTCTTGGGATGCATGAAGTTTTCTATGCTATTCAATAATTTGATTAGATGGGGTGTCAACAAGGGAGAGAGAAAGAGCAATTATTACTTTCCCTTTGAAACTAGTAGCCAAAAACCTTGGCTAGTCCTCTCCTCGTTACTTTGTTGCACCCATATATCCCTTTGGAAACTTAATTACTTCTGCTAGTTATCCTCTAGGTTAGATAGAGGGGAAGAGAACTCCTCCTTCCGAATCCGCTAGACTACTACATAGAATGATTGCTCTTCTAAAAAAGGAACATTTACTTTGAAAGGTAGTGGCCCTTGGTTGTTTTGTGTAGTACATACCACAATGTAGCATAGCAAAACTAGTTTGTGATCAGATGCTAGCACATCGACAAGGATGAGCACATTGCTTCCAAGCCCTGCCCACCAACCATCATCATCAACATATACTCTATCTAGCCTTGCTGCCCTCTAAGGAGCCCCTACATATTTATTATGCCACATGTATGTGATATGAAATTCATATGCTAGATAGACATCATCTTAGTTGGTGACAAATTGAGTATATCCCACACATTGCATATAAATCATGCAATATCTTTCATAGGATCTACCATTGCGCTTTAGCCTTATATTCTAATCTTCAAACAATGTGGGACTTTGCCTTAAACTCTCTATTCTAGGAACCTATATAATGAAGCTCTCTAGAAGCTAAATTTGACGACTCCTAAAATTTAGGAGGTTACTATTTTGAAAAGTTACTCGAATGGAAATTATGTTCACGTCAAAGGCTCCAGAATTTCGCAAGAAACAATTTTGTCTTCAACAACTATCTCAAATTCTTAACCATTTGAGAGATTATTAGAGTAGAAGGTTTGGAAGCTTCTTTCTCTAAAAAAGTGACATGTGGCGTCTAGAAGAAGACGCGTCATTTTGATGAGACAAGTGTTCCTACACTTGTCATTTTCAGCAAACACTTGTCATTTATAGCCTCTACTTTCCACTTTTAAGCACCCAAACCCACGCCTATATATTGGAGATCTCTCTCTTCATTTGGAATAAGCTCTCATGCTGAAATTTCAGCCACATGCTTTGTATTCTCCTATCTTTTTCTTATCCAAGAAGCACTTTCTACTTAGTTTGGTCTAATCCAAGCACTAAAGAAAAAAATCAACTTGCTATCTGAGTTTGCAAAAATTAGGGTTTCAAAACCCTAATTTTCAGAATTGCAACAACTAGCCTTTTGTATATGGTTCAAGCACTTGGTGCCCATGGTTTTGTTTCAATAAATTCTTGTAAAGGGGAAGAGGCTAGTTCCCCTCTCAATGTGGTGTTGACTTCTCTCTCTCTCTCTCTCTCTCTCTCTCTCTCTCTCTCTATATATATATATATATAGTATTGCCATTCTCATGTTCTCCCCCGCGCTTATACCTTTGGAGCCAGTGCCTCTTGGGGATGCTTCTTCTTCAAATGAGGATTCTTTTTCACCACCCACCACCCCATATGAGCCATTGCCGGTGGATGTTCCAAAGACTTCAACAAATAAAGAGCAACCTGACCTCCTCCTCATTGGACATGTGACACACTCCGTGAGGCAGGGATTAAGGGAGTCCCTGAGGAGTGGCAATCATAGGATGGCCCACAAAATTCTTGGAGGAACGAAGTATATTCCACTGAGCTTATTTGTTCTAACTATTGTCAGATGGCTCGTCTTATACAGGATAGGGAGCCCACCTTTGTTAAGGAGGCTTTGTAATCACCGCATTAGAAGAATACTATGTAGCAGGAGTTGGATGCTATTGAGTGGAATGGCACTTGGAACCTTGTGCCTCAACCCGCTCATAGAAAGGTGATTGGTGTCAAATGGGTCTTCAAGACCAAATATCACAGTGATGGTACTCTAGATAAGCACAAGGAGTGACTCAAAACAAAGGGTTTCGCCCAACGGCGCCTAGAGGTAGATTTCCATGACACCTTTGCACCTACAGCTAGGATGGCTATACCATTAGAGCCATTCTTGCCTTAGCCAGCCATAGGAGATGGCCAATTTATCAACCTGATGTGAAATCTCCATTTCTCAATGGTGATTTGAAGGAGGAAATCTATGTTCAGTAGCCTCCTGGCTTTTCCTCATCCGACGGAAAGGTATATAGGTTGAAGAAGACTCTCTATGGCCTCAAACAAGCTCCACATGCTTGGAACGGGAAGATAGACTAGTTCCTCTAGCAGACATTGCGGTATTGACGCTCCACAACCGATTCACAACTTTATGTTCACCTTTCAGAGGGGACACATGCTTTGTTTGTGCTCTATGTGGATGATATGATTTTGACAGGCGACCATGTACAGATGGCCAAGACCACCAAGGCAACACTTCACAAGAAGTTCAAGATGACAAACATGGGACTTCTCCATTTCTTCCAATTCAAAAATTGCCTCTAAAATCTACTCTCAAGAGAACAGAATCAGAAGGGCTTCAGTCTCTAGAGGACTCTCTTGTCAACATTTCTTCTACTTCCTTCTTTTCAATGTCTCTGAATTCAGCTTTCATTCCACTATAGAGAGGAAGATATTCAGTCTTGAAGGTATCAAAATTCGTTCTTCTGAGGATCGCCATAGTGCCATTGTCTTGATATTACCAACTTCGGAGGGTTTCAATAGCATAGGTTGTGAAGAACATTGTCTACTAGCTTCCAATGAGTATCCAAGGCTGGCAAACTCTATCCCTTGATTGTATCCGCTTCTTCCCTTGATCATGTTTTGTCTGTGGGTTCTATCCCACATGTATCTCTTTGGCATGCCCGTTTGGGCCATATGTCTTTAAACGGAATGAAAATGCTTTCTGGTTTGTAATACTTACCGCTCCTTGATTATGCATGTTTTGATTCATGTGAGCATTGTCTTTATGGTAGGCAGACTAGGTCTACGCATAAGAAGTCTGGTAGGCCACGCATGAGTAAGCCCTTGGCATTGGTACATTCGGATGTCTGTGGACCTATGCCTTGTCATTCTATGGGCGGTGCAAAGTATTTTGTTACTTTCATAGATGATTTTTCACAGAAAGTTTGGGCTTATCCCATTAAGCTGAAATCCGATATCTTGGCTGTGTTTCAGAGATGGCTTGCATTGGTTGAGAACCAGTCTGAGTATAGACTAAAATGCCTAAGAACAGATAATGGGGGTGAGTATATCTCACGTGCTTTTGAGCAGTTATGTGATGAGAGGGATATTAAGCGTCAGTTAACCGCCCTCTACACCCCCCTCCCCAGAATGGTTTAGCTGAGCGGATGAATAGAACCATCCAGGAGCGTGTACGCAGTATGCTTAGCCATACAGACCTACCACAGAGCTTTTGGGCTGAGGCAGTTAGTATAGCTGTGAATATCATAAACAGATCACCTTCTAGTGGTTTGGATTTCGAGGTTGCAGAGGATGCATGGACTGGAAAACCTCCCTCTTACGCGCATCTCCGTGTCTTTCGATGTGAGGCATTTTGCCATGTGCCCAAGGACAAGAGAAGTAAGCTGGATCCTAAGAGTGTCAAATGCATTTTCCTTGGTTATGGGAATGCAAGCGAGATGGGTTACCGTCTCTGGGATCCGCAAGCGCGGAAAGTCATCCGCAGTCATGATGTAGCTTCGTCCAGGCATGGAAAACACGATTCCGTGCCAAGGCAATGCAACTCTCATTGTCGCATTGCAGCGAAGTAGGACGAGTCTGGGGGCAGCCAAGCTCCTCCAACAATCTCCGAACCCACACAGCCTCACATGTGGTGGAAGACGCGGCCCGATACTCTGCCTCAGTAGACAAAAGGGCTACCATGGACTGCTTCTTGCTACTCCATGAGATAACACCTGCACCCAAGGTAAAATAGTAACCTGTAGTAGACCGTCTATGGTCCACATCACCAGCCCAATCCAAGTCGCTCCAACCTGCAAGTACAAGATCTGAACCACCCGTGCCTGCTCCATAATGAATCCCTAAATCAGATGTCCCCCTCAAATACAGAAGTATCCTCTGGGCAGCCTGCTGCCAATGCACCGTCTGAGGTTCACTCATGAACCCCGCCAAGAGACCAACAGCAAAACAAAGATCAACACAAGTGTTGAGGAGCCAAATCAATGATCCAATCAACTGACGATAGCGGGAAGCATCCGCCATAGGAGAAGCTGAATATGAAGTGGCCTTCCAATTCGGATCCATAGGAGTAGAAATGGTCCGACAATCCTCCATCGCAAAAGAAACCAAGAGCTCCTGTACATATCTCTGCTGAGAGATGAAAATCTTCCTCTGAGACTGATAAATCTCATGGCCCAAGAAGAAATGGAGTAGACCCAAGTCCGTCATCTCGAACGCCTGATGTAAAGCTACCTTTGTCTCTTTGACCTTCGGTGCATGATCACTGTGACAATCAAATCGTCAACATACAACACAAAAAGCACATAACCAGCGTCGGAAGTGTGTACATAAAGCTACGGATTGGCCTTGGAACGCCAATATCCCAACTGTGACTGAAGGAACGAATCAATCTTCTCGTTCCATGCATGCGGAGCCTGCTTGAGGCCATACAAGGCCTTCTTCAACCTGTAGACTTTCCCATCTGAAGATCCAAAGCCAGGAGGCTGCTCTACATAGATCTCCTCCTTCAAATCACCATTGAGGAAGATCGACTTCACATCCAACTGGTAGACAGGCCATCTCCTATGGCCAGCCAAGGCAAGAACAGCTCGAATAGTCGCCATACGAGCAGTGGGGGCAAAAGTATCATGACAATCAATCCCTGGGCGCTGTGCAAAACCTTTAGCGACAAGGCGAGCCTTGTGCTTGTCCAAAGAACCATCGCTAAGGTACTTGGTCTTGAAGACCCATTTGACGCCAATCACCTTCTTATTCAGGGGACGAGGCACGAGATACCAAGTGTCATTCCTCTCAATAGCCTCCAACTCGGCTTCCATAGCTTTCTTCCATGGTGCGGACTGTAAAGCCTCCTTCACGGAGGTGGGCTCTCGATCCTGCATAACACGGGTCATCAAACAATAGTTAGAGCAAACAAGCTCCATAGAATGCGCCTGGTGCCTCCGTGACCGCCGCGGACCATCCTGCGGTCCCCACTCCTCAGGGACCCCCTCGATCCTTAAATCACGGAGTATGTCACGGGCCCAACAAGGAGGAGGCCGAACCTCTCCTCGTCTCTCTCCATCAGCTGAAGACTCTGGAATATCTACCGGTGGTAACTCCTCGAGGGTGACCGGTGGAACAGTAGACTCTGTATCGGAAACAGAATCGGAATCAAAAGGCGCTGGCTCCAAAGGAGCTGTCTCGGGAGCCCAACTCTCCCCTGGATCTCCAAGAACGGGATTCTCCTCACCCGCTGCTATGGCCGGAACCTCCACGAACCGCACATCTCGATTAGTGTACACATCCCGCTTGACGAGATCATACAAGCGATAGCCTTGGGACTGAGAGCTATAGCCAACGAATACCTATCTTCGGGAAGCTGCTTCAAATTTATCACAATGAGTCTTGGGAATGTGAACATAGGCATCACACCCAAAAAAACCTGAAATAAGAAACATCGGCCTTGGTCCCAAAGTAAGCCTCAAAAGGTGTCATCCCATCAACGGCCAAAGTGGGGGATCGGTTAAGGATGTGGACGGCAGTAGCCACAGCCTCGGCCCACAGAAACTGAGGTGTCTGTCAGTGTTCCATCATGGTGCACGCCATCTCGATCACACTTCAGTTCTTCCATTCAAGAATGCCATTTTCTTTAGGAGTGTTGGTGTTAGCAAACTCCTGGTGAATGCCTTTATCTGCACAAAAACGAGCAAACTCATTAGAAACAAATTCACCACCCTTGTCGGATCGCAAGGTCTTCGATCGCCGGCCTAATCGGTTCTCCTCAAAGAGAAGTCAATCCTTGAAGTGGGAGAAAGCTTCTGACTTCAACACCAAGAAATAGGCCCAAGTCATCCTGCTGTAGTCATCTACGATCAACATGAAGTACGAGCTTCCTCTCAAGGACTTGTTCCTCATAGGGCCACAAAGATCCGTATATACAAGCTCCATCGGGAAAGTAGACCGCCACGAAGCTTTCTTGGGAATCGCATCCCTATGCTGCTTCCCACGAATGCAGGAGACGCATGGCTGCTAGCTCACCACTATATCCGGCAACCCTCGAACAAGCTGTCCACGTGACGCCCTCCGAAGATAATCATAGTTGAGGTGACCAAACCGAGCATGCCATAGCTCTGACTGTGTCTGAGAGGTAAGAAGAAGAGTAGGGAGGGCGGTAGAAGACGTCAATTTGTAGATGCCGTTCTCCTCATATCCTGATGTGAGAACCTTCCTTGACCCAAGATCAAGGACTCGCACCGAATCACTGTCAAACTCCACCAAAAGTCCAAGTGAACAAATCTTATGAACCGAAAGTAGATGATACCCCAAGCCTGGCACATGCAAGACCTCTGAGGTATGGGTACCACCACGTCCATCTGGAATAAGCTGCATCTCACCCCGTCCTGCAATAGACACCGAAGAGCTATCTCCAATGAGAATCTGCCCACTCGAAGGTCGCAACTGGGCAACACCAACTGATGGAGTCATGTGCCGGGAGGCATCACTGTCAACGATCCACTCTCGAGCCTGGGGAGCTATCATCGTAGCATCAGAAGCATTCGGTGTAGAGTCCTCAATGACAGCTAGATGAAGAAATGCAGCTGATGAGGGTGCAGCCACTGCTCCAGAATCCTTCATGTCCTTCTTATTGGTGTCCTTATTGTCTTTGTCAGGGCAATCCTTCTTCCAATGGCCGGTCTTTCCACAAATATGGCATGTGGATTCTTTGTTCTTGTCCTTCTTGGACTTGTTGTCCTCCTTCTTCTTTTGGTCCTTCCCCTTCTTCTGAGAGGCTTGACCTGTCAAGGCTTCCGACTTGGAAACATAATGTCCCTTCAATTGTTCCTCTTGGTCCAAGACCATAGGAACCAGCTCTTCTCACCGAAGAGTAGACTCTCACCCCGAAGCAATAAGGGCGGAGTAGAAAGCACCGAATCGTGGGGGCAACTGGGACAAGAGTGTGATCGCCATGTCTTCGGAGGAAATCGGCTTCCCCGCATTCTGAACCTGCATCCAAAGCTGTCTAAGCTTGTTGATGTACTCCCGCAACGAAGAAGACTTGTTTACGGACAAGATCCGCATCTGCACCTCCAAAGAAACCCGCTTCATAAGGGTCATCCGATTATATATCTGATCAAGCTCCAGCCATATCTCTCGAGCAACCGTCAAGTGCTCGATGTGGGCTATCACGGCTGTAGTACAAGACAGAAAAAGAAAAGAACGAATCCGAGCATTCAGTTTGTCCCAGTGAGACTGTGCCTTGGCCAACTCCGCACGAGCATCGGAAGAGAGTTTAGACTCATCTCTCACCGAGAGCCAGCCAATCTCCTGTACAAGCTCCGCCAAATCGTAGGACTCAAGGATGGCCAACATCATCACGCGTCAGATGCAGTAATTGTCGCCATCGAGCTTTTGAACTGCGGGAAGAGCCGGTAAGACGGGCACCTTCCGATCCATGATCGTCTGGAACTTCAAATCAATCTCTGTAGACATATTCACCTGTAATGCCTTCACAAACGCAAAAGCAGCCCCCTCTGGCTGTGAAAACGCAGTCTGCTAGGGCTCTTTCTTCCGCGTCCCGAACCTTCTTCATCCGCCGGAGGCGATGAAAAAGTAAAACCTACACTTGAAAGCTGAAAACTCAGCCTTCCTCCTCTTCAAACAGCAGCAAACCCACCAACTGGACTCCTTTCCCGCGCACCCACGCTCGCTTCAGCCTTGTTCCGATGCGCAGCCCTCCCGCTCGCCCTCGAACGCTGGAAACGCAGCCTTGTGTCGCGATGGAATCTCCTCTTCAAGTTGGTTCTTCACTCAGTCAGCCCTTCTTCATTGCTCTGATATCATGTTAGAGTGCAGCGATGCGGAAGCGTGGGACCAAGACTGAGAGAGAGAGAGAGAACGCAGAGAGGAGAGAGAAAGAGACAGTGGAAGATAAAGATCTGCTGTATAAAGTATGCTGTATACAAAGATATGCAGATACGTACACGGGCGCAGTGCGCGAGACTGCGTGTCTCCACCTCGACGATGCAACCTGCAGTTCACCTCGAAGTCCGCTGCAGTCTGCACGATCTCCAGTCTGAAATCTGCAAACAGAGATGTAATCTGCACGAATCTCCAGCCTGAAACCTGCGATCAGAAGTGTGGAAGACTACAAAACATCGGCTATAAATAGCCAGCATAAAATCGCCCAAAATATGCAAGTTGGCTGAATTAAATGCGGCTCCAACTGACCAGGTACAGGTCGGATTGCCACATGGCAGTCCGACTGGTCAGTCCGACCAGTCTGCCTATACGGACAGGATCTAACGACAGGCATCGCTAACAGATGGTTCTTTATTGATTTTGGTACTCTATGCGGATGATATGCTGATAGCAGGGAAAGCTCATGATGAGCTAGATGCTCTTAAGGCTCAGCTCAAGAAGAGCTTTAAGATGAAAGCTCTGGGACAAACCTCTCACATACTTGGTATGTGCATTAGATGCGATACGCATCAGGGACTCCTCTACTTGTCACAGAGGGAGTGCATTCATAAAGTCCTTGAGCACTTCCGCATGCAGGACGTAAAGCCTATTGGCTGTCCATTGCCTTCTTATGTGAAGGTATCACAGGCTGATTGTCCGCAGACAGATGAGCAGAAGGCCGAGATGGCCAAGGTTCCCTATGCATCCGTAGTGGGCACTCTTATGTATGCCATGATAGCCACTCATCCAGATATTGCCTTTGCAGTTGGTGTTGTGGCACGCTATATGGCTACACCTCGCAAGAAGCACTGGGGTATCGTCAAGGGTATCATGAGGTACCTGAAGGGCACTGCAGATATGTGCATATGCTATGGCAGTTAGGATACAAGAGTTGTGGGATACACTAACTCTGATTATGCAGGACATGCAAATAGTAGGAAGTCCACTTCCGGCTACGTATTCACCTATGCTGGAGGTGCTGTCTCTTGGATGTCCAGGGTGCAGAAATGCACGGCCCTTTCTATTATAAAGGCCGAGTATGTTACAGCCACTAAGGCTTGCAAGGAGGCCATTTGGTTGGGTCATTTGGTTGCTGACCTTGGTATTGATGCTATCCCTACACTGCATTCGGATTCTATGAGTGCTATTCAGTTAGCCAAGAATCCGGTCTTCCATGCGAAGACGAAACACATGAGGTGAGGTATCACTTCATACGTGGGGTCGTTGAGGACAAATCTGTTGACCTTGTCAAGATCTCGACTAACCAGAATCCTGCAGATCTGCTGATGAAAAGCCTCTCTACAGAGCGCTTTGCCTTCCTCAAAAGGTTGATGGGCGTGGGATGAGATGACATCTTTCCTCATCCTGTTGTACATGTGTACATGTTGTACTGTCTTTTTTTCCTTTTTTTCTTTTCACTCCTCACTAGGGTAGATTCGCCTTTAAGTGGGAGGTTGTTGGGGGTAAAGGCACCTCTGCCTAGCCGCCCGTGTATTACTACACTGACAGTCACCGCCACTACACACTACAGGTGACGGGCGCTCGTCACCGTCACTTTATTCTTTATCCTTTTAGTGACAGTTTGAATAAAGAAAGGCCCGATCACACATTGTGAATGTTGGAGTTTCCATTTCTTGTCTCTCTTTCTTGCTTTTGCTCTTGCTCTCTCACCATAGCTCTAGCGTGCAAGCTTCGATCCTTCTCACCTTTCAATTCAATGGCCAAAGGACTTGTTCACACATGGCAAAGGTGATCAATATTATTATTTTGCCATGTACATTTTATGTGGTTGTAAGCATTATTTTATAGCTGCAGATGCAGCCAGCCAGCATTTTTGGGCCCGATTTGGGCATTTCTTGCTATTTATAGTGACGGTTTAGGGACAGCCATTATTCATAGGTTTTCTACTCCAGATTTCAGCACACGCTAACGTTTGGAACTCTCCTCTATCTTCCAATGCAGCCTTCCACATCAACTTGATTTGATGTACTCAGTGACACCTAAGACTAAGTACTAGTCAATCCTCTTTGCATTCAGCATTCTTTGAGAGTCCAGTGCAGATTTTCTTCTTCTATTCTCTTCTTTCATTGTAATCTTTCTCTTCCCTTCTCTCTCTGAGTTTGTGTTTCCTCTTCCATTACACACTCTTATAGATAATCAGGTCCAAATTTTGAAAGCAATGTAGATAAGTTTTACAAGTGCTGAGTCACCACAATTCAATAAAAGAAAGGAATGGGCATGAGAACTGAGCTTATCCTAGAGGGCTGCCAAATGTACGATTGCACCTGAGCGGGGATGCGCAATAGGCTTTTGGTTGAGGGAGAAATTGGGTAGAATATGCACCTACACCTAGGATATGAGGAGTGAGACGAGGATGAGATGTCTCAAAAGATAAAGAGGGAAGAGGAACATGAAGAGATGGTGGAAAGGAGAGAATCCGGTCACTATCCACATCTCCAACTACATCACAAGTGGGTTGATATTCATGTCTATCCTCTTAATTTGAGTTGTCTTTGAAACAATCCTCGCGATCTCAACAATCTTCAAAGTGGTCCTCACGATCTTGATTGAGCTCTTTATCCACACAATCCTACCAATCATAGAGGTCTAACATCTTGAATCCCTTGAAAACAAACAAAGCAAGAGAAAATGGCATGTGTTTACAAATGAATGTTGCAAGTGATCCTCCGAATAACACCTCGGATGTGCCTCCACATGAATAGGCATATAGGGGCTGAGACTAGGGCTCCAAAAAGGGAAAACACAACAGCTAAGGAAAATGCAATAGGCTAGAATCTCTTGGTATCACACCACAGTTGGGGAATCATACCATGTGGGTGCTACGAGAGTGCACAACAAAAGAGGAAACACAAACATAGAGAGAGAAGGAAAGAAGAAGATTGCAAAGAAAGAAGTGAATGGAAGAGGAAAATCTGCATTGAACAATGCAAGAATGCTAAATATAAGGACTGATCAGTCCCTACACACAACCCAAGGCATCAGTGAGGGCACCAGATCAAGCTGATGACAGATGGCAGCACTAGAAGACAAAGGAATGCCCAAATGTCGAAGTGTGCTGGAGCCTGCAAAAACAGAATATAATGTAACCAACCAAGCGACTACTATATATATAGCGAAAAAATGCTCTATCTGGCTGACTACAGCCAAAAAGTGGCCAACTAAGCAGTCCAACTGCATGTTAACGTGGTAGCTGACGTGGCATAATCATAGCTGATTGCTGGAAAAAATGCTGATGAATAAATTAGCTAGTGTGAACACTTCTAGATCTCAACTAGAATGAGATATGCGTACTGCCTCCTCCGTCAAAACACGTGACAGATATATCAGAGCTCCTAATGTCCCCATCTGAGTCAAACTGAGGCTCGCAAGCAGGAGATGACAGTGAACAAGAAAGAATGCTGCTACAGCATGCCTTGCATGTGTGTGTTGGCGTGTTAATAATAGTATTAGACTTTGAAATGCAGGAAAAATCTGACTGAGGAGAGAGGAGAAAGAAGATTATAGCTAGATGAGTGACTGCAACAGTAGGAGAGGATGAAGAAGAAACACAATAAGTGGAGGAGGAAACAACTAGCAGAATGCATACAAACCTGGCTGACAAGTCAATGATGGAAGGCTAGCAATGATGATGCAAGATTAAAGGGACGACCGTGGCAATGCCCAATATTCCCTTTTATAGAACTTTTTGAGCAAGCTACTTACCAAAGTTCAAGAAACTCATAATTGTTATAAACTCAAATGCAATTCTTTTTTGGACTATATGAGAGCCAAAAGCAGATGGCCAATAATATGAGATTATCTTTTAGATTTTTGGGCTAATTCTGGCATAGCTTAACACAACGATCTCTGAGTTTGCACATTGCTTGGAAGGCAATAATCATCCCATCTAGGAGACAAGCGAGTTCAACCAACGAGATATCCAATTAATGAAATGGCCAATTTATTTGATGATGTGGACCAAGTCCAAGTCGACTAGGCTTTGAATTCAGACAAATCTTTGCATGTGCACCTATTAAAGATGATATCCGTCATGGTCAATGGATCTCCTTGCTTCTCCAAATATGGCCATGATCAAGGCAGATCATGATCATCCACATCGAGTCATCAGCAAGAACAGACACCTAATTGGCAAACCATAGGTTTAAATCCATCGTGCCCAATTTACAGTCCTAACTCATTGCTGGTTTGGTTATTATACCATGAAACAAAGTGCCAGCACACCCACCAGCTACATGACAACCTAGAGAACAAAGTCACTAAACCCACCTGCCATAGCCATCATCCAATGGCGCCCCTATACAAGAGGGTCCAATGCCTCAAGACTTGCACAAGCAACAATAAAACCACAGCATCCCATACCATCAAGCATCACCCCCTCAATGACCCCATGCTATGCTAGCCTCATGGACTGCTTGGGAGCTAGCATAACAATTGTAGGTTAAACCTTACATCCATTAATGTTTAGAAGACATTTTTGGTATATTTTGGAAGGCAATATATTTCCTATCTATATGTTTCTCAAACTCCAAGCTACTACATAGAACATGTGCATTAAACCCACCATCCGTCTGAAAGGGTTGAAGCATTATAGAGTTTTAGCATTTAGGAATGACTAGATGCACTAGTAGTGCCTAACCTATAGATGCAGCATTAGATAGTGGAAAAATATTTCATTGTATTTCTTAAGAGTACTTCTTGTTCTAGGTTCATGAATTCCATACAACCCATCTTTTGAGCCTTTGCCCACTGGCACTTGGCCATGTGGGTATGTCCATATAGGTAAGAGTACCAAAAGCCTACCAATTCTAAGTAGGCTAAACACAATTAGACAAAGTCAACTTGGACTAGTATAAACATCACCTCAAGCCATCAAACAATTCAATTAACCCTGTGTACCCATTTGGACTTTTATGATTAGTTTGTATCTGGCCTTCTTCCATGCATAGCAAAGCTAGGGGAATTCGGAATTCCAATATTATCCATTAGTAAAACTTTCAGCCTCAAACCATATTCTCACATTGGCTTTAAATTTTCATGGTTGATTTTCTCAATAGCAACCTGTTTGATTCACCTGATTTGTTCATTGTGGGCTATCTTACATTGTTCAACGGCCTCAAGCTTGTCTCCTTAGCTACAAAAATGAATATTTACAATCAACAGATTCATGTTTGTCTAACATATCGAATATGTCAACATACTCAATTCAGCCACTCAGCAGTTGAACTGTTCCTTAATGATCCGTGCAACAAAAAACCAAAAGTTTGAGACGTGTCATATACATCAAGTAAGCTGCAAGTTCTAATAAGAAGCTAAGTGGCAAATCATGAAATTTTATGTTGGGATGGTGTGGCAAACCTGTGCCTATTAAGCTCTGCAAGTAGTGCGTTTTGCTTGGATGCATCCATAGGATTGGCATCAGCTAGCCGAAATAAATGTTCGAGCTTCCGATTATCTTGCCAAAAGCTCCACTGCCTAATCTGCTCTATCAGTGGAAACCCTTTGACACCTTCCCACAGGCGGGACCATACAGGTAGCCTTGCTTCAGCTGCATTTTCTACCTCACCTTCGCCTGAACTGCGATCATTGTTACCTACTTCAGCATCCTCCCGTGCAACCTGTGGTGAAATACCTTTTGAGCCTGGAACACCAGCCCCTTCTGAGGTGATTCCTATCTCTAAAAAACCATCCTCGGATGCTGTTTTTGCTCTAAACTCCGACTTCTCAAGAGCATCCACTTCGGCATTCCTTGATTGCCCGCTGTCCAATGGATGCCAATCGCCCTCTCCAATGTCCTGTGATCGACCATCTCCAGCAACACCCTCCGAATCCCTATGCAAGGGCTGCTGGCAAGCCCGTTCCTCACTTTCTACGGAATCCTGCGCGACTTCACCTCTGGTGACTTCAGAACCTTGGAAGCATTGCACATGGTGAGGTGCTCTGCGGAGCGCGGTGCAGCCGAAGGCGGGTGGGAGGCACTGCAATTTGAATCTGGCGAAGGTGCAAGGGAAATGGGAGAGTTTGACGGACCGGCTGATGTGGAAGGCGTCGGCTATGAAGGGAGGACAATCACCGCCAGCGAGAGGGGCCGGACCGGTGCGGCTTCCGCAGATAAGGGAGCTCTGGGCGAGGCACATGGCGTCTCAGGGCCCGGGGGGCTTGTCTAAGGCATGGCTGGGGGGGAGGACCGCAGAGGAGAAGCCTGCGGGGGCGGGGTACCGATAATACGTTCTGTGGCGCGAAAATTCTCCCGATTCAAGAGAGAGATTCTGGCCCCGTTCGTCCTTCCAATGGCGATGGAGAAGAGGAGGAGCTGTGTCAGAGAGTCCTTATGTTCCTTCCTGCATAGTGTCTTTCTATCGCTGTCTTCTTATTTGGCTTCCTGATCAGCTGCTTGTCCTTTAGGCGAGTCATGTGTGGTGAGGAAGAGATACTCGGCCTTCACCTTCACAGTACCACCCCCTCACATCATGTTATTTTATAACCACAGCGCTATGATTTCGAATTTTGTGATATTCTAAACTAGCTTTACACGTTTAGGTGAGTAAAGGAGTACCAAGTCTCATATGCAATTCTTGCATGTTTCTTATGTTGCAGTTTTATTGATGGTGTTTACACATGTGATGTGTTTCAAAGCGAACTATATTTGTAGATAAGATTTGGCGCTTTTTAAATACATGGAGAATCTTGAAAAAAGAGTATGTATACTTATATAGTTCGAGTCAATGATCGTGAGTTTGAACATTCATATTTTTTTGCTATGTTAAATGAGTTTTCTTCTCTTCAAAAAATAATACTTTTTAAATCTTGTTGGGTCTCTGTGTAGATTGTTGTACCCTATTACGGTTGCATTTTTCTTACGGATGGTGGCCTACTCAAAATTTATAGCCTTGTCTATGCTATCAACCATTGCTCTTATGTTAACCTTGAAGTTATTCTCGAACGGCTGGAATGTTTCTATGTCTTTCTTCATTTTCATAACGGGATTTCTTCGGTGTTGTTGGATTCTTTTCTTGATGTTGATTGTTTGTCCTACATGCTCCTTGTCGTTTTTCTTACACCTTATGCTGTAGATGAAGTACTTGCTTTTGTGTCTTTGTGTTAGTGTTTCTGGATTAGCTTGTGGATTTTGGCTACATATGATGGCGGATAATATGGAAGTGCTTGCGCTAGTGGCAGGACTTGCAATAGTTGAGGCTGGAAGTTTGGCACCGATAGCTAAAGTTTGGTTTTCTGTGAGAAAAGTTAATATTGTTGGGTTCTTTTTTAATGTTTGAGAAGAAGTTGTGTTTGAAGACTTGCATGTTATATAGATTATGTTGCTGAATGGATTGGAGTTAAAACCATGTTTTTAGGTGTAGACCTCTTTACTCAATAGGTATGTAACCTTCTCGATCGTTATTACAGGATTATCACCACCATGATTGTAGTGATTCATTTTCATGTAATCCTATAGTATATCCTTACCTTCTCGATAGGTATGTAACCTTCTCGATCGTTATTGCAGGATTATCACCACCGTGATTGTAGTGGTTCATTTTCATGTAATCCTATAGTATATCCTTACCTTCTTTTTTCTTAACTTCTATCGACTGGTTAAGCAAGATGTTAATTTTGTAGTGCAGCAACGCAATTGGGTATGTTTCAATGCCGTTTGTTCTTGTGTCTAGATGTGCTTGGACCATGTTTGTTTGTAGTGGATTGTCAACCGAGACTTCATACTCGAGTTTGAGTATATTGAGTATGTCTTTGAGAAATCCTACATGTTAAGTGCATATGAGTTAGCATTGTTATTTCAAGTAAAAATGAAGGTTGCAAAGTTTGTAGAAGGTAGTGTACTAGTTGCGAGCTTTATCATCTAATGTAAGATGATATTTATTGTCGAGAATTTGAGTGGATGTGGCCACCAATTTTTGGAGGTAATTATACATTGCGAAGCCGTTGACATATGTTGATGCCTTTTGCCTAGTGATGTTTGCCATTCTCATCTTATGTAGGTACGATTATGTGTATTTGTAGGACAATTCTCGATTTAGTGATGGGCGTTCTTGTGGTTTTGAATGTATAGCTAAACCATCTACATGCATAGGTTAATGTGGTTATGTGAAGTAATATATTTGCATTTTTATACATACTAGGTATCATTTGAATTGTGCGTACCTTGTCCAGAGTCATATTTGCTTCAACGAGTGTTGTGTGTCTATAAAGGTGTAAATGAGGAAAGCGCATTAATATGTTAATAAATCTATTAGTAGGAGAAGAAAATTAGGAAAACATGTTCGTATATTAACAAACAACGTTTGAAAGAAGAAGATTGTTTTATTACTTGCTACAAGAAGCGTATAAGATTGTTGTATGATAGAATGTGTTTTGTTTAATCTTTGTTTGTGTTTTTGTTGAGTTGTGTTGTTTCTTTAATTGAGTCATGGTGTCAAGGAAGGTGTCAGAGCAAAGGGAGATGGATCTAGAAGGCCAAAGATATGCAAATTTCTTATTTCGTTTATGTGGAAGAGCATTATGTAGACTAGTCCAGAGCGTGAACACGCTTCTAATGTGTAGAAGTACCTTTTGGTTCACTATGGCTCCTTATGATTTGTAATCGGTGATTACGTATGCAAGTGTTAAAGAGAATGTGGATTTATGGTACCACTTGCTATTCGGTGCCTTATGTTGGTGCTTGTTGAGCTGTAGGGTGAGTTGTTGGTCCGTTGAATGAATTATAAATTGGATTTGTATTATCATTTTGTCGTTGCATCTATGGTGAGGTCAATGTTCTTAGTTATCATTGGAATCGCCCCAACTGCTATCTCGTCTATCTCATGGAAGTTATTGTCATGCAGCCAGTTTTGCAATGCTAGCTCATTGTTTACATTCATTTGAACTTTGATGGTGTGGATCTGCTCAGCTGTGTAGTACTTGTGTAGAATCTACTTGTTGTAGTTGTGTTATCTTCCTTGTGTGTGCATACAATTATTGTTTTTTGGTCGACAAAACCTAGGACATGCTTCTCCTTGATCATGCACTAATGTAAGCATTCACGTATCTCTTGCTTTGTTAGACAATGATACATGATAACTTGTAGAAACTATAGGAATGGCAAGTTGCATATGTGGCAAACTGAGGTTTGGAGAGTGTGTTGCTTTCCATGTGCCCAGTATAATGAGGAGGTGATGTGACATTATTCGTAGAACTCGATTTGCTGGTTGCAGATAGGTAGTAACTATGCAAGATCGCCAAATAGTATTATAAGCTTCTTGCTGAATGGACTGAGCAATGAGCCTTGGTAGATGCTCACTATTTTGTGCGAAGAAGAACATATAGCAAATATATTGTAGTTGCTACAGAAAATTCTGTGCTCTGAATCTTGACGTTTTGATATCACCATGGCGTCCGAGCATGCCAAAACCCCCAAAATTGTTAGATATGATCAATGCCCCACCCTCATTAGGTGCCACCAATGATCCATGGTACTCAAAGTTGTAAGGCCCCCATTATGAGGAGAAGCCAAATGTGAGCCCGGACATTGGTTGAGTTCTGACTTGTATATCAGATGAGGTCTATGTGACCGGATGGCAAAAAGGTTTGTTCCAGCTAGCCTTAAGCTCTTCACCTATCTTCTGTCTAGATCGCCATCTAAGCTTCACACAGTGGAAGCGCACAGGTGGACAAAGCCAACATTGTATCAGTTGTTTGGAGCTAAAGAATTTACTGATTCTCCTCTTATCTATTGTGTACTCTCTATTTCTTTCTCAGATTCTGTTCGTTGCGCCGTGTAATTTTTACAAAAATGACTCTTGAAGCTCTCCTGAGTTTTCACCATGTTCTCCTATTTTCCGCGTGATCCTGTTGCTTTTGTAAAGAAAACTAAAAAAGCCTTCTAAACTTAGCCACGTCAAGAAAATAGCACGGTATTCCATAAAGAAAGCTTATTTCAATAAAAGCATATCTTAAATCTCATATTCCAAAATAATCTATATTAAAAACAAATAAATTAATAGTACTAAGGACAATGATCTAATTATTACTAAAGAAGTTTAAACTTATAACTTACAAATAGAGTAATAATTGTAATAATACAATATCATATAAATACATAATATTATATATTACACTTAAGATAACTAATTATAATTATGAAATTTGCGCTTGGACTTAGGCTAACGCCTAGTGCTACCCAAAGCCACCACTACTTGCTCTACATATCAACTGAAGCATTCACAATTGTTTAGAAATAAAATAAAAAACAATAGTGAATACCTAGCAATCTTCAACTACAAATCAACTTCTCGTACAAGGAATCCACCTTGTGTATGAGCCCTAGCAAATACAAAGAGTTTTACGGAATCCACTGAAAAACCTCACAGAATCCACCGTGGTATCATACCCCCGGGGTGGAATAGCAATTATCCACCATTCCTAAGCACTAAGGATGTGGGCGGTCATCCATTGCACTTCTTCAACTGAACCAAGTATCTAGTATATGACAATGAATCAATTAGAGTCTAATTATTAGCAAACAATTGATTCTAATAAGATTAAAAACTAGTATTAGTGCTATAGATATCTTTCATGGGAGTAAGAGAGTCAAAAGATAAGACATAAATATTATAAATGCTAGGTCTCATACTCAAAGCATCGACAATAACAAATAAAATTGTTATTCTAGTTTAGTAGCAAGTAAAAATTTAACAAAGATTTCTAGTAAAAGACTTACTTATCTTACCTTGATTGGAGATCTCTATCTTTACTAGAAAGCGTGAATTCACAACAACATTCGAAAGTTGAAGAATTTTCCAAAGTACTTTTAAGAAAAAATTGTTAGTCTCAACGTTTATCAAATCAAAAGATAACAACATTAAAGGCATACTATAATCGTCAAAAATTAGTGTGAGAATCATATTGAAGGCCTACTTTGAATTAAAAAACAACTGACATCTTCTTGTGAATCAAGTTAGTCTACAGCTAGAGACTTGGAGCTTATAAGGAATTTTACAAAACATTTACTTATGACTAAGACTAAAATTTAAAAAGAAATATATTAAAGATAAGGCTAAAGTTGGATAAATACTAGTCTCTTGGTAAAAAATAGTAATACTTAAGTTCCGTGGCATATTTAGATATGATTATCTTTTAATATATGCATATTTAGACAAAACCATGTCCAATATACGTTTTAGATCTTTGTACAAGCTTAAAAAATTTCTTTGGGAGTATACTTAAATTCCAAATGGATTAAAAGCTATCTTACTAGGAAATTAGATGTATGTATATGTTGAAATTTACAAAGTTCACTAAGTCTGGGTTAACTATGAGACCTACTTTTAAGATAAATAACTTTCTTTCTAGATAGAATCAGGTCATGATGATGACTAGAGAGTTGTAGATAACAAAAATGTCTACAATTCATGTCCTTATGATGGATTATCAAATATGAAGGTAAGGTTATAAAAAATAGGGCTCAAAGTTGGCTACTACACAGTTTTCTGCATATTGCTGTGAAATTTGCATTCAAGGTCATTTTAGTACTCAAATAACTCGCTAAAGAATCAAATTTGGTAAAATATGTGTCTAATAATAATTGTAGATATTTATGAGGTCTAAAACTTTTGTTTTTGCACCATTCTCAAAATATAAACCAGTAAAAAGTTACATTACCTGAAAAATAGTTGTTCAAGAGAATTTTTATGGTGAAGCATATGCAATAGCTAGATGACTTTCAAGTGTCTCTCCTATATAGACTGTTACATAAATAAAGACTTAATATGCTTAAACTTAAAACTTTTATAAAATAAAACAAAGCTATGATTTACTATGAAATAAACTTCAAAAGCCTTTTGGCTGCAACATCCTGTTTGCATAGCCAAGTGCATGCTATAATCCAAATTCAGAGAAGAACAAATTGGATCAATTCGAGTCAATCAACTGTGGATATAAGACTGTCCAAAACATGAGAAATGCAGCTGCAATATTCATCTGTAGTGATTTGTCTTATAGATTGCAATTGTTCCATAGTGTTGCCTTTATACATTGATATCATACAATCGAAAACTCGAAGCATAGCCAAGCTCTGATACCAATGGTGCGAAGCCGAACACATGGCAAATATGCTGTAGTTGCTGCAGAAAATTATGTGCTTTGAATCTTTATGCTTTGACATCACCACCTCATCTGGAGTATGCCAAAACCCCCCAAAACGACTCTTGAAGCTCTGAATTCCAATTCCGGATGAGGGAGGAACGAAAAAACTCAGTTTTCACCCTGTTCTCCTGTTTTGCGTGCGATCCTGTTGCTTTTATAAAGAAAGCTAGAAAAGCCTTCTAAACTTAACCACATTAAGAAAATAGCACGGTATTCCATAAAAAAAGCTTATTTCAATAAAAATATATCTTAAATCTCATATTCTAAAATAGTCTATATTAAAAACAAATAAATTAATAGTACTAGGACAATGATCTAATTATTACTAAAGAAGTTTAAACTTATAACTTACAAATAGAGTAATAATTGTAATAATACAATATCATATAAATACATAATATTATATGTTATACTTAATATAACTAATCATAATTATGAAAATTACACTTGGACTTACACTAACTCCTAGTGCCACCCAAAGCCACCACTACTTGCTCTACACATCAACTGAAGCATTCACAATTGTTTATAAATAAAATAAACAAACAATAGTGAATACCTAGCAGTCTTCAGCTACAAATCAACTTCTCACACAAGGAATTCACCTTGTGTATGAGCCCCAGTAAATACATATAGTTTTACAGAATCCACTAAAAAACTCACGAAATCCACCGTGGAATATGCCTCTAGTTTTACGGAATCCACCGAAAAACCTCACGGAATCCACTATGGAATATGCCTCATGGCATCACTATTATATCAAACGTTGTCCTTGTTAACATGGACATCTCTCTTCAGTGATGATTGTGTCAACTTCTCTTATTGTAATGTAGTGTTCGTCCATCTCTTGCAATTGTACTAGAGATTGTTGTGCACGTACTTGTATCTTGAATTGGTAGTGGACTGTGGTGGACTGGCTACATAGTTTAGTTGTAGCTACTTATGTGCTTACTGTTAGGAGTATGCTCTTATTCCTAGCAATGAGGTTATAATTTTAGTAACGTATGAGGAAGCTCTTTCCATTGCCTGATGTGCCACTAACGATGTGTAGGCTGTATGTCGCATCAATGGGGTGGTTGTAGACAGCTTGATGTTTTATTGTTAGAGTTTTGTTAGCAATTGCTTGGAACTCTTTCATGAGTTGTAACATATTTATCCTTATCGTGGGTTGTCTTTAATGAAAGGAATCTTTTGAATGATCATGTTTGTCAGTTGTTGGTGTGTTCAGTTTGAGACGACCAGCAGATTTCTTTACGTGTAGTCTGTGATGAACATTTTGAGGTCTTCCTCCTTGGCCACAAGACCATGGAGTTGGCATTCGATGTAGTATGATTGTGACGAGTTCTCAGCGCTTATTAGTTCTGTCTTTGACCTAAAGCTTGTTCGTTGCAATAACATGTTAAAGAAGAAACCTTCAGCTCAGTGTCCTATGTGAAAATTAGTGAATCATACCAGTCTCGTGTGTTGCTCCATGGTATTGCCATAATCATCACGAAGAGTTTGTTCGTGGTTAGATGCAATGGTGGTTTTGATTATGCTATAGTTTTTGTGGTAGTCATAGAATGTTGCATGCTCTAAGTTCAATGATCGATCACAGTAAAGATGCACAAGATACATTATGTTATTCCTTGTCCTTGCAAGCTTTCATTGTCATATTTGTGTATGAGAGATGTCGATGTACTCAATGGATTCACTCTCTTCAATCATTCTTTAGCCCTCTTCCTTCATCATCAAACACCCTTTCCTTCCTTCACTAGCCCCTTCCACTACCCTCACACCCCTTTAGGAGGACATTACAATTCATGGCTCTTGGCTACTTTCACCCTTCCTCTTCTACTTTAGGCGCCTTGTTCCATCATCGGGCCTTGCATTTGGAGCATCTTTCACCTGGCGTCACCATCATTTGCTTGGCGTCATCACCCTTTTCCATCAGGCTCCACCTTCACTTGCATTTTTGAGTGTGGAGATCTTCTTACCTAGCGTCATCATCTCTAGCTTGGCGTCAGCATCCTAGCCCCTTTGGCGATAGTCTACATCACCTAGCGTTAGTAATCTCATCACTCGTCTATCACAGGGGCTGCTTGGACTTGTGTTTTTGTAGCGTGGCTCCTCTTCCATCACTTGGCATCATTTGTATGTCATAGAGGTTGCTGGGATCTATGTTTTTGCAGCCATGCTCATCCTCCATCATCCGACGTCATCATTATCCACTTGAAGTTAGCATCTGGGCTGCTCTCCTTGCATTTGACAGCTCCCACACTGTGGGATTTGCGTTTTGTTGCCCAGGTCACTACCTGGCATCAGAGGTTTGCGGTTTGCTCCCTTGATAGCTGGTGATCATCTTCCACATCTCCGACAGTATTAGAGGATTATAGTCTATTCCCTCAATAGTTGTCTTTCACCTTCCAGTGCTTACTTTGATAGCCCACTGCTTGGAGGATTGCGTTTCGCTCCCTTCACTGTGTAGATTTCCCACAGGTGCTGCTGCTTGAGCCAGACAGGACAATGCTGTTATCTTCTGAGCTTTGGCTCCGTTGTATCAGCCTTTCTTCTCATAGCATGATTCAGTGCATCATCACCATGTTCTTCCTATGTTTTTGAGTTTCTCTTCTCTCTCACTATTTGCTGTACATACTCTGTGTTACTCCCCACAAACCCTACTATCTCTCTGTATTGTCGCTTATTTTGACATGGTATTAGAGCATACCTGTCATTTTTGATAGGAAGGTCCACAATAAGTAGCCTCCATATGAAAACTTTTCCCTGATAAGGAATCTTGGACTTAGTTGAAGAAATGTGTCCCGCCACTTCCCTTTGGTATCTTGAACATGTGCCAAACTTTGTTGGCTTTCTTAGTGACCCATCTCTTACCCTTGAGTATCTTACGATTAATTTGATTAGAGACTTTTAGGAAATCGTGTGGTTTCACAAACACCCAATCTTGCCAAGGGGAAGAAGGCTGAAAATTAGGCAAAGTATGTTGTTGAAGTTGCTCTTGCAAGGTTGACCAAATTTGGCTATAGCCTCTAGGCACCCGAGAGGACGAGTGAATGTGATGGAAAGAATAAAGATGGGGCTGACCAAGAATGATAGCATCACGTACAATTTGCCACCCAATCTAGCCATCCAAGTAAATTTATCTCGTTTGCAATTCTTTGTTAGGCCAATCTAGCAACTTGGAAATGGCCAGCACTTTTGTTGTATGAATTAGCCTCCTTTTGGAGATCAGGAGGACACCAAATTATAAAAGATTGCAGAGAGAGAGAGAGAAAATGAGTGCAGAGAAGAGCAAAAGTCTAAACAAGGAGAAAGAAAGATAGGAAAGAGTTGAGAGAAGCCATGAAAGTTGAGAGAGAGAAGATGTAATATGAAGAGATTTATGTATTAACTTATGATTTTAAAAAAGAAGCCTCTTACACCTTATATACTAGCCAATGTAACTAGTATTTCCCCACATTAATAATTTTCACATTATTTATATTCTTTACTTGCAAGGATTTTTGTAGCACATTTAAAGAACCTTGAAGTTGTAACAAAGATTGATGAGTCCTACGTATAATATTGATATATATGAATATTGCTAACTAAGTGTTTGTAATAACCTAATAGATCTTGTTCACTATTCCCAATAGTAATTGAGTAATGAAGAAATAAAATCAAAAGGTGGACTTAGCCTAGTTTTAGGGTCATTTGTATACAAGGAACCATCTAACCGAAAATCAATATTTTTCTCTCTCTGTAGATGATATTAAAAGTAGAGCCATTGGGGTCCCAGAGGATATGCAGTGGTGTATTTATGCATTGTATGAAACTATGACAGCGAGAGTACCAGTGCCTAGAGGCACAACAGACTCAGTCTCTAGCACGATGGGTGTAAAGCAAGGTTGCCCCCTCTCTCCTTTGCTGTTTGGACTGTACATTGAAGAGATTTCTGATTACATGCAGAGATGGGCTGGTATGGGAGCCAGCTTGGTTGGGGTATTGATACCAATTTTGTTATATGCTGATGATATGGTGCTTATCTCAAATTCACCGGAGGGACTACAACAGCATCTAGATGCATTGCATGTGTTCTGTGAAGATAAAGGTCTCAAGGTTAATCTTGGAAAGAGCAAAATCATGGTCTTTAACACCTCAGCAACTTGGGTGACACGCTCAAAGCACCACTTTATGTATGACGGTCAGCCTATGGAAATGGTTAGACAATATGTATACCTCAGGCTCACTTTCAAGGGGCCACAGTTTTCATGGAAGGAGACTTCAGAGGCTAGGCTTGCACGGGCATATGCAACTTTGGGTTCTCTAGAGCGACAATGTGCACACATACAGTTTCAAGAGCCTCATACCAAATTGTGGCTTTTTGACACTTTAGTTATGCCCACACTACTCTATGGGGCAGCCATTTGGGGCCCAAGCCTTTATCATACTAGATGGATGCCACTTATGGACTGTGATGGACCGGAAGCACAACATTATGATGGCTGGGAACACATGGAAAGACTGCTGGTCATGATGATAGCACGCATGATAAGGGCAAAAGCATCAATACCACAGGAGATCATCCAGGCAGAATTAGGCGCTGCACCCATGGTAGTTGAGGCATTATTCCAAGCAATTACTTTCCTCCAGAGGATATGGCAGCTCCCTAAAGACCGATATCCTAGACTAGCGCTAGAGTCTTCAAGACAGCTTGCAACAAAGGGAGATAAACAGTGTTGGTATGTACATATGAGCACGTGGCTGAATTCGCATGGCATGAGTACAGATAGACTACAGCCTCGACTACCCTACTTTGAGCCTCAATCGTACAGAGCAGACATCACTAAAGTGGAGGCACAAAGGACTTGGTCCAAGCCCCCTTTCCCTTCTCTCTCTCTCTCTGTGCAATTCTATGGCAGGATAGTCAGGGGTTCTGCCTCCTGGGTGATTGCAGGTCTGATACGGTGTGCTGCTAGAGCAAGTCCTGCTGGTCACTGTTTGACCTGCAGAAGTGCGCAGGCTGGATGCAGGGTAGGGCAGCAACATTGGAGGTTGTGTGCATGCCTGTCAAGAAGGTGCAGCGATGGTGTGATGACGATCAGGAGGGGCAGCTGCCATCGTCTCTCTCTCTCTCTCTCTCTCTCTCTCTCTCGTGTAGCCATCTCTTCTATTTTTTTTCGTAATGGGCATCTTTCCTCCTTTTCTTTTCACAATAGGCAGTGACTTTCATACATAGACTATGGGAGCTCCCCCAAGATAGATACCCACGGCTAGCCCTGGCCTCTTCTAGACAACTAGCAGCAGACGGTGACAGACACTGTTGGTATGCTCAGATGAGTACATGGATGAGTCTACATGGGCTGCAAATTGACAGACTACCCCCCTTCGACTATAGCCTGGATTGCCCTACACTTGACCTAAGCCGATCAGAGCTAAACCATGTGATCAGAGCAGACATACTGAAGTTAGATACGGAGAAGACCTAGATCCAACCCCCCTCCCCCCATGGCACGAGGATGGCACACTACCAGACCCACTTCCTTCAGGTATCTGAGGATGGTTTCATCACCCGACCCAATTACATGGACACACAGCTGCCTCATGGACTACGCACAGTTATTGGTCAGATCCGCACCTCATCCCACCACCTGAGGATTGAGACAGGCAGATGGGAGGGTATACAGACAGAAGAACGCATATGCTCACTATGCGACAGAGAGCCAGAGACAGTGGAACACTACATCTGCCGATGCATTGTATATTATGACATACGAGGTAGATACCACTGTCTGTTTCGAGAGGGTTTTGGACCCCTGAGACGGATCATGCAGTTTAAGGATCAGAGATGCTTGGGATTTTTCCTCTTGGAGCTCCAGAGGCATAGAGCAACAATTCTACGGAGTAGAAGGCCCCCACAGCTCGGCTCACATAAACAGAGAGCAGTCACTGACTTTTTCACTGATACACGACAGAGTATGGCAGATACCACTACTACTGCCACACAGCCTACAGGAGTACATCATCATTGGACCTCATCCTCTGTAGGTATACCTTTGGATAGAGCAGTGGCACTTAGCCGGTCTAGGCGCCCACGTCCACCCGGACGAAGGCCTAGACATCCACACCACAGACAAATTAAAGCCATCATTGAGCGCCACAGGAGACAGATGCCGAGACGCCTCAGCCATGCAGAGATACACCTCCCTAGAGAACAGACATATCATTGATGGAGAGTTTTCCTTTCTCTACTCTCACTTTCAGATCACTAACATGTTTCCCTTTTAAGGACACTACTTCATTTCTTTTTCAGTCTTATAGGCATGTTTTTCATCTTTTTTCTCATTCCAGATGAGAAACACACCATCATTGTATGTACTGCTTTGGTCTCATAGGCCACATTGGCCTTTTAGAGACGTTAATATACTCTCTCTCTCTCTCTCTCTCTCTCTCTCTCTCTAACAAGGATCGGAGACATACTACTATTGGGAGACTTTAATGCTCAAACAGGGAGGGAGCAATCAACCTTTTATGATACTGAACATGAGATGTTTAAGGAGTTGGCATTGGACGAACTAGGACACAACATCTCAAGATAAGGAGATGACAACATATGGATCCCATTTGCTAGCATTAGGAAGTCCTCATGGATTAGCTATATTCAATGGCTTATCGAGATGGCCGGGAGTGGATGCTTTCACTTGTTGGAACAGCAAAAAGGGAGCCAGCATTGTGGACTCTGTAATGGGCTCACCAACATTAATTCTAGACATTAAGCATTTTGAGATATTTGACAAGACGATCAGTCTAGGAGCCGACCATGCAATCCTAAAATTCACCCTAGCATGTGGCCAAATACAGGAAACATGCACAGAGGTACACCCATTCCCACACTATGAATTTCTAGAGCAAACTTCGCCTATCTATAGTGATGTAGTACGAGATGGCTTAAGCCAGCTAGACTAGCATGAACCATTGGAGGATGTCACTAAATCTCTAGCGAAGGTTTTACATACAGCACCTATAGAGGCATTTCCATGTAAGATGGGCTCTACCGCACCATGCAAATACATTGCCTCTCGAAATGCTTGGTATGATGATGAGTGCAAACAGACTAGGACTCGCCTACAAAGGGATATTATGCTAGGGACATGCACAGACAAGCATGCATGGAATGTCTTCCGTCGTCTTGTGCGAAAAAAGAAGAGGGATTATCTAGCCAAACTAGAGTCTGAAATGTATGAGCTCATTTTGAGCAGGAACAATAAGAAGGCATGAAGGAAATTTCATGGTAGACAACCCCCTATTCAATTGACATCACCTACGGTATGGCATAAACATGCTAGTGCACTATATGATGTTCCATCACAAGAGCAAATTTCCTGTCCATCAAACTCTAGGCCAACACAGTGTGGATTCTTTATGGAAAAAATGGTGAGGTATGCCATTTGGAGGTTCAAGAATGGAAGAGCACATGACCAAGATAGCCTTGTGGCAGAACATTTGCACATGCCTGTTGTGTGGCCCCTATCTTGTCAAATATGTTCAATAGAGCAGTATGTGAGGGGTTTCCAGCAAGTTGGTGTGACCACACAATAGTGCCAATTTTTAAAAGCGGAGACTCATTGGTCACTAACAACTACTGCACTATTATGATTGGCCATATGCTAGCGAAGATATATACCTCTATTGTGGAGCATGAGTTGAGTTGGTGGGCTGAAACAAAGGGGATACGGTCTGTAGGACAAGCTGGCTTCCACCAAGGATACAATGCATTAGACCATATATTCACACTGAGGGCCTTGATTGAGGAGGGACAATCACAAAGGCATAAAATCTATTGTTGTTTCATGGATTTCCGCAAAGCTTTTGACACAGTACCACATGCAAGACTCATGCAGAGGTTGCGAATCATTGAGGTCCCAGAGGATATGCAATGGTGTATTTATACATTGTATGAGACAATGACAGGTAGAGTATGAGTGCCTAGACGCATAACAGACTCAGTGTCTAGCACGATTGGTGTAAAGCAAGGCTGTCCACTCTCTCCTTTGCTGTTTGGATTGTACATTGATGAAATTTCAGATTACATACAAAGATGGGGTGGTATGGGAGCTAGCTTAACTGGGGTATTGATACCGATTTTGCTATATGGAGACGATATTGTGCTCATCTCCAATTCACCCGAGGGGCTACAGCAACATCTGGATGCATTGCATGTGTTTTGCAAAGAGAAAGGCCTCAAGGTTAATCTTGGAATGACTAAAATTATGGTCTTTAACACCTTAGCACCTTGAGTGACACGCTCAGAACATCAGTTTATGTATGACAGTCACTCTGTGGAAATGGTCAGGCAATATGTATACCTTGGGGTCACTCTCAACGGGCCACAATTTTCATGGAGGGAGACTTCAGAGGCTAGGCTTCCACGGGCATATGTAGCTTTGGGCGCTCTAGAGTGATAGTGTGCACACATACACTTCCAGGAGCCCCGTACCAAATTGTGGCTCTTTAACACTTTAGTTATGCCCACACTACTCTATGGAGCAACCATTTGGGGCCCAAGCCTTTATCATACTAGACGGCCACCTCTCATGGACTGTAACGGACCTGAAGCACGACATCACGATGGCTAGGAACATATGGAGAGACCGTGGTCATGATGATAGCACGTATGATAAGGACAAAAGCCTCAATACCACAAGAGATCATCTAAGCAAAATTGGGTGAAACACCCATGGTAGTTAAGGCACTATTCCAAGCAATCACCTTCCTCCAGAGAATATGGCAGCTCCCTCAAGACCGATACCCTAGGCTAGCTCTGGAGTCTTCAAGACAGCTTGCAGCAAAAGGGAGATAGACAGTGTTGGTACGCACACATGAACACGTGGCTGAACTTGCATGGCATGAATATAGACAGATTGCCACCGTTCAATCACAATCTTGATTGTCCCACTTTGAGTCTCAACCGCTCAAAGTTGAATAGAGTGATCAGAGCAGACATCACTAAAGTGGAGACAAAGAGGACTTGGTCCAAGTCCCCCTTTCCCATTAGGCACGAAGATGGCACAATACCAATGTTACTTCTTGCAGCTTTCCCATGACGGTTTCATAGTGAGGCCGAGATATATGGATGCTCAACTTTCTCACGAGCTTCGAGTTGCTATTGGATAGATCCGCACCTCATCACATCAGCTGATGATTGAGACAGGTCGATGGAGCAATGTTGCAACAAATGAGAGGATGTGCCAACTTTGTGGATGGGAGGCAAAGACAGAGGAACACTACATTTGTAGATGCATTGTATACTATGATATCCCACGCCACTACCATTGTCTCTTTAAGGAGGGCTTTGGACCATTGAGACGGGTGATGGACTATGAGGACTAGAGATGTCTGGGCCTTTTCTTATTGGAGCTCCAATGGCACAAAGCAACATTGTTACGAGATCGAAGGCAACCCCAATCACATCCACCCCTCCAGAGAACAATTATAGACTTTTTCAGTATAGTTGACCCCCTCGCCACTGCCACCTTTAACAATACATCTCCTACTGACAAGCGCCATCGAGGGACATCATCAATAAGTGGCATCACATGTAACGTGCCCGCTCCTCAAATCGCGGGACACGTCTTAGCAGTCCATCGAGAGATATATTTAGAAGACGCCTCCCGGCATTCCCAAGGAATGACACGGGGCTTGCCAACTAGGGTCTCTCGAGTCTGCCCCGCAACAGAACTAATCCGGCCGTTCCCACTAGGATCGACCTGAAGTCCGGGTTCCTAGTCAACATTGTCTAAGGTCATAGACCGACTTTTTCCTACCATTTCCTGTAACATCTCCTTAGAGGAAAGATCTCGGCTAACCGAGATCACCCTTCCATAGGATAGACCAATTGGTCACATCCACCACGCTTCCCTCAAGGGTTGTTTTAGTTGTCTAATTACTTACCACGTTATGCTTGACACATAAAAGCAACTTCCTTAATTAACCCGTTAGTCACAGGTTCCTTTACGTAATTTAAGCCACAGACATGAAGACAACTTAAAACAAGATCAAACACTTCCTTAACTTATCTTCGGATTAATGTGTGTCTCCTGCCCATACAGGAAAATTAAGTGCTCCTTTCAACCTCCGCAGAAAAATCCTTCCGTCTTCCGGCAATAAAACCCGAAGGTTTATCCTTCCAAGATTCCGCCTTGTAACTAGAATCAAGGCCTCGAGATCCCATCTCGAGTCACGTAGAACACTTGTGTAGGGCCCAGAGGCATTGGGATTTACGGCCAGAGCCCCCACTGGCACCCAAGCGTCCTCCTACGCCAACTGATTTCCACGGAGAGACCTCTCGCGGCGGAATCGGTCCTCATTCCCGGCGCGGATTCACAACCCCCTTGGTTAGGGTTTGGCGGTTTGCGGGGGGTAGCTAGCGCCATCCTTCCTTAATTATTCCTTTAGGAAATCAACCACAGCTGAAGCAACCAACATAGTAATAATTTCCAGGGAAAATATCCCTTTCATTTCCAATCAAGAAAATATCATTTTCTACATCAAGCAATCACTTTGCTTATAAACCACTTGTCCTTAGTAGGATCTCCTCTTACTAAGGCAACCAGCCAATTCACTTAGAAATATCATTTTCAAAACAACCAAGCATAAGCCTTGATCAACATTCCGTTTAGAGTCAGCTTACTAGCATAGCTTAAACTAGGAGGATATCCACTTCCAATAATCTAAGACAAGATCATTAAAAACAACTCACAAGCATGTGTATTTAATCACTCAACTTCTTTTGAATCTCTCTTCCCCTTGGGTTTTATCCTAGGGTTCCAAGTTGTGAATCCTCGATTCTTTGCACGTCTTTTAACATACTTGATAATCTTTAAAACACATTAAATATATTGCAAGGCTTGTCATACATTCTTTCCATCCTCTCTTAGTGCGATGCTATGCAGAATTTTGCCATCAAACTCATCTCCCGTGCACAAGGGTCGTTTAATAAACTGACACATTCTACGATCCTTAACTCCCTTCACATTTAGTCGATGACTTTTTAATCCTAATATGCATGTATTTGTGTGGCTTAAGTACATGAAAGCCTAAATTTCCATGCATTTGTGCATTTGCATGCTAAGAACGGGAACTATCATTTCATGTGTTTATTGTAATCACGGCGTGAACCATGAATCCTAGATAATTGTTCATGCACTAGATTGGGTGGAAGCCTATTATTTTATGTGAAATATTGTAAATTCCTATCATTTCATGTGTATAAACCTATGCGAATTCCAACTCTGCCGTTTCACGCATGCAACTTGTTCGTAGAGTAAACAAAACCCTATGTACGACATGGATCCTTTCATCCCTTTCCCAATAACTAATTCCTAAATTAATTCTTAACGCTTAGAACCTGGGCTTAATTCATGTGTGTTGCGTTGGTTGTTCCGCTCGGCCCTCCAGTATTACCGGTGGCTTGGGCGCCTACGCTTCCCGCGACTTTCTTCTTGGGAGCCATTTGCCTCGTGGAGATTGGGCAATCCGGACCTTGACGGGTTTCGAGTTAACAGGTTTGGTTGGGCAAGACCGCTGGGTGGGCCCTTCGCTGAGAGGGTGGTTTGGGTGTGGTTCCTTGCAGCTGCCCACCAACTCCCACTCCCTCTCCTTCTTTCCCTCTCTCTCTCTCTTCCCCTTCTTTTCTACTATTTCTTTCTCTCTTCTTCTTCTTTTCTCTTATTCACCTACTCTCTCTCTCTCTCTCCTTCTCTTCTTCTCCTCTTGCTACCTCTTCTTCTCCTTCTTCTACTAATTCTCTCTCTTCTTTTTCTCCCTTCCTCTTCTTCTTCTCCTCTCTCTTCCTCTTCCTTCTTCTTCTTCTCTTTTCTTCTCCTTCTCTTCTTCTCTCCTTCTTCCCTCTCTTCCCCCTTCTTCCTTCTTCTCTCTCTTCTCTCTCTCCTTCTCTCCTTCTCTTCTCCTCTATCTCTTCTTCTTCTCCCTCTTCCCTCTATTCCCCCTTCTTCCTTCTTCTCTCTCCTTCTCTTCTTCTCTCCCTCTCCTCTCTCTCTCCCCTCTTCTTCCTTCTTCTCTCTCTTCTCTCTCTCCTTCTCTTCTCCTCTATCTCTTCTTCTTCTCCCTCTCTCTTCTCCTTCTTTTCTTCTCCTCTCCTCTATCTCTTCTTCTTCTCTTCCCTCTCTCCCTTCTTCCTCTTCTCTCTCTCCTCTTCTTCTCTCCCTTTCTTTCCTTCTTCCCCCTTCTTCTCCTTCTCTTCTTCTCCTCTCCTCGATCTCTTCTTCTTCTCCCTCTCTCTTCTCCTTCTTTTCTTCTCCTTACCCCTTCTTCCTACCTTTCTCTTTTTCTTGCTGAGCACATGGGGTGTGGGGGGGGGGGGGGGGAATGAGGGAAAGGGAAATTTTTTTTTAAAAAATTTAGAAAAAAAGGGGGGGAAATGTTACATCACAGCAGACATAGCTATAGCGTTATGCAGAGCACGACACCCTAGGGTTCTTGCTCGGCAATGCAAGCATGCTCATATGTGACACATTCGCATCATGATTGCTCGTTACAAATGAAGATTACCATGTCAAGTCACGTGGGGGAGCTTGCAAAGTCTTGGTGGATTCCATACACTGACAGGGAGATATTCTATACTCTTTTCAGTTTCTCAGTTTTTCATATTCTTCGTTTTCCATATTCTTCATTTTCCATTTCAGTTTATCATGTAGACTTAGACATAATTTTGTTTTCTTCTAATGAGAGATGATGATGCCAGTTGCATTAGTTATGGTCTCATTAGGCCATTCTGGCCTTCTAGAGACGTTAATAGATCTTTCTTTCTTTCTCTCAGTTGCATTGGCACTTAACCTGAAATTATGACAGGTTGACACCAGAAGTCGGCTTGACTGCCAAGCCTCACACCCTGTGAAAGGGGTCTGTGATGCCCCTGGAGCTCCTATGGCTGCTCTGGAACTTACCCTGTGCAGTACATTTGCAGATTCCTCCAGAAATCATGCCCTTGCCAGGTCTGAGACAGCACCAGTGTGACACATTTTATGCTACAGTCACATTTTATGTTGCAAACACATTGGCACTTTATGCTACAATGACTGTTTAGGGGAGATTGACAGTTTTATGCTATACTGGCAATTTATGATATAGTCACATTTTATGGTGCAGTCACATTGATAGTTTATGATACATTGACAATTTATGCTATAGTGACAGTTTATGTTACTGGTTTACTGCTCTAGTCAGACTATAAACAGTTTATGCTACAGCATATGCTATAATCATGATGGAAGAAACTGACAATGAAGGAAACACAAAATCAACCATGGAAACAATGTTTCATACACCGCCAAAGAACCTGAGATACAAAACCTATGGGCGTAAAACCTAAGATTGGAATGTCTCTCCAAGTTCAGGTAGATATGGGAAGACATCCCACAAAATCAATGAAACACTATATGAGGAGATGTTGACCATGCTCCGTGCTAAAATGCGTATCATGAGGAAGGAAATGGAGAGGGAAAACATGCCACGTGTTCTAGAGGCACGAAAAGCAGGTAAATGGGCTGTCTACAGAGATGGAAGAGTCATCATCACAAAGAAAATAACAATATTGAGGCATCCCCGTATATACCACTATATGAGGACATAATGAGATTTATGAGCATGGGGGATGTTTGGTTCATCCGAAGGCACTATATAAGCCAGAGGCCAGGTGAGGGACTCAACTTATCGACCTTGCTCTATGAGGTTTGAACCTAGCTGTCAACTCACTACTGCCCTACACCAGGGATTTTTCTCCAATGACAGGGCATAGCTACAAAGCCTATGCCATGGTAGAAAGGGAAAACATGGATCCCTACAAGGGTGCATGGTGAGAGGGTATAGATGCCACATCACATAATGTAATCCTCTCAAATATGAAGAATCAAATGGCATCCTATAGATCGATAGAAAAAGCTTGAAAAGCACATTATAAGTTTAAAAAAGCACCCAATTTAGAGCTTGACTGCAAAAACTTCGCTGTGACCCCATTTTTGAGCAAAGAGAGAGAGGAATCTTCATTCTAAGGCCCCTTTCGAGAGTCCAAATTTTTCCTAATGCCACTGCTGACTGCTTTTTCTGCTTCATCCTATGCAGAGTGCACTAGAGAAGATTAACTTTCTCCTTTCCTCTTCTTGTATGCTAGGAGCTGACTTCACCACCTCAAATGGGACTAAAAACAGATCCCTTATTGCTTGTCCATCAGTCTGGTCCATGTAGCTAAGAATGGTGGAAGTTCTCTAGACATTAGGACATGAAGACCCATCCATGGGATCCAGAATACAAGATCTTGGCTTCCATCTCCAGACTTTCTACCAGGCATTATCCACCACAAAATATACAGATAATTGAAAAACAGGCATATAATGGGTTAATGCCTTCACTTTCTATGATGCCACGATTGTAACAAGACTTAGGCACAAAACCTTGAAGTTTACTGAATTGCAGGATAAGATCAATATAATGTTACAGGTGTGAAAAGTTAAAGGACAAAGAAGTTATTTTGCAGGCACTATTGAGGCCTCTCGATTGTGGCATTGTTCACTGAATAGTCTTGGATCATGTTCATTCTTATCAGATGATAACATCATTTGCATCTTACATGCCTCGTTTATGAAAACACACTCGATCCATACCAGTTCTTTTGGATGAGGAATATGCAGGTGCATGTATCCCTTCAAGTTAGGAGGTAATTCAAAGGAGTGAATTTTCCTCATTGTTCATTCACGTTAATACCTCACTAAAAGTTTCAAAACTTCAAATATACCTCATAAATTACATGAAAGATCATTCTCAGAATACCTCACATGGAGTCTTCACTAGGACTGCTTGCCCAACTATTAGTTTCTAGTTTGCCAAAGAAACAGAATTTGCAATTCCATATGTTTCACCATCACAGTGATAGGTTATCTACTAGGTTGTTGGGGGAATATTGGTTTTTTGACCTTCAATAGTGATGTCATGCAATGAGGTGCATTTGATTGTACAGTATCCCAGGTATAATTGGGAGTCATGAATATATAAAAGGATCTTGGGGGTAGAATGTGCATTCCTATGAGAAAGGTGAAGTCTTATTTTCTAATTGACAGCTATGCCATGGTCAGCTGCTTAGACTTGGGACCTTGAAAACCCACTTCTTGGAATGCAAGACGGTTATAGAAGTTTACAGCTCAAAAACTCAGCTTCTGGGACATTTGATAAAGGCCCTCAGATTTAAGGAATTGACAAGACCTACCTTCTACAATGCACAGAAGCAGAGCTAGGTACAATTATATTCTTCATTCAGGTTTCACTTGCGCTACAATCACTACCACTGTTATGGCAGGTTTATAGTTGGGGCAACCAGGTTTAGTATGTGGCTGATTAGGCTGTTTTCTATCTGTGTGTATGGCTTTGCCTTGCTGACTGGATGGCCCTTTATACATCTGAACATTCTGTAGCTCAAACCACCTTTATGAAACATGAAACAATGAGATAAATAGCATCCCCTCAGAAACTAGCCAAGAGCTAACAAACAGACCATATTGCAGAAGAGATTCTTTACCTCCAACATTAAGATTGGCTAGTTATTTCTCTTGTAACCTTTACTGGAGTTTCATCGAATGTTAACTGTATACGCATCTTAAGAACTCAAAAATACAATACCTGCGAATACACCTCTGGAAAGATCTTCAAGGTCACGCAAAGAAAAATAATCATTGTTCTCTAAAAGGTAACGACGTGAACCCATTGTGAGTTGTATGCGGCCATGCAGAGGGCACCGCACACATGATAGCAGTTTGCTCAATCTTCTTCTAATCTCCTTGACATGAGCAAGAGTCGGAACTCTAGCATATAGGTAGCTATGCACAGCACTTGCACAAAGCATTGGCTGCACATAATTTCACCTTTAGGAAAACTTACACCACTGAAAGAAAGAAAACAGCAAAAAATTGCAACTGGTTCTTAATGCTAAACAACAAAAAAGCTTAGTCTGGTTGACATCCATTCTTCGCAAAACATGTGAATTAGAGTCATCATGATTCCAGCAGATACTAATGATCATACATATCAGAGTAAGGCATAGCATTTCAAAACATGAATGACTTAGGACCTTCATTTCAGTTGGCATAAGTCTGTTCGCATTTGTTTACCTCATTCCGAACATATATTTTTCTTTGCTAGATGTCTAATATGAGGTGGTCTTCCCTGTTTCAAACTTTTCAAATTCATAGTCAATTGGAAACACACAGTTAAATGTTGAATTGCAGGAGAACATTCCAAGTCTTACATAGAAGGACAGTGACCCTTTTATTCCAATTGGCATTCATGTGTGCATTATTAGCAGGAGTATCAAATTAGAATGTCGTGTTGGGAAATACTTGAAATTACAGTGGGCACATCAATTGAAGTTTAGCCATGTACTTGATGATAAAACAATGTGCATGAATGCACAAGTGACCTTTATCATGATGGCCATCAGACCTGGCTATAACCCTAACTATGAAAACTCTCTTTGACCTACTCTACATTTCTGAGCACTTAAAAGTCTAACTGTATTTGCATCAAGAATAAAGAGCAGATGGTCTAAATCTTCATGCACCAACAAGAATGTAAAAGACAAAGGAAAAACTCAAGATCTTCAGCAGCAAGGGACTACAATTTCATTGCTAGATTGGCATGGCTGTCAATCCTAACCCATGGCTAGATGAACAAAGGGCATGTGCCAGAACTCACCCAATGTAACCAGCCTTCCTTCCGTGGATGGGTGGTAAATCCCTAATTACAACTTAATTACAGCAGCAAATAGTAAATGCAAATCTGAAAATACAAATTTACATACTGATCTTGGACAATGCACACTCGATTGGCCCCAAAATTGGCGCCCCTTTCGCTATTTCTTTAGCTTTATTGAAGAAGACGTTGATTTACAATGGGATTCTCCCAATCCCTTTCGGTATTCCAACTCCCCTCTAGCAAGTCTTTAATCTGATTGAAGAAGAAGTTGATTTACAATGGGATTCTCCCAATCCCTTTCGGTATTCCAACTCCCCTTGTTGTTCAAAATCACCAGCAAGTCTTTAATCTGATTTGCCCCTTGATTCAAGCAATCAATTGGCCTTCACCCGATTTGATGGAGATGGAAAATGCCCCAAATTAAATTATTTGTTGGTACCTCCACTTGAATAGGCTAAAAACAACTTCAGCCCTGTTGAATCCAAGTCTTGGAGCTTCCAATTTCCGGCACACTTCCCGAGGCTGCTGCTAAACCCTATTTTCTGTTGTAAATTAGGGTTTACAGAAGAGAGATTTGCAATTTCTCAGCCTCTAAGGGTCCAAATGCTCAGATCTTCGAAGCAAGGCTGTGAAATGGCTAGAAGATGAGAGAGAAATTCGTAGAGAGAGAAAATTCAAAGTTTTGTGGTGAAGAATGACTGAAAATCGGTCAAAAGCAGCTACTCCCCTGCCACAACAACTTGTAGATGCAAAGAACTAAAGAAAATCAGTCATTTATTGTTGTTGCCCTGTCTCAACAGCCTATAGATGCTGTCTCCTGCTATTGATTGGTCTTCTCTTGCCCTTGGCAGCCTCAGAAGGTCCTCCAATGGCTGCAAATCAAACCAGCAAGTTCCCCTCCCTCTCTCTTATAGGCTAAATTTTTAAAAATGCCTCTCTCCAACCTCTAAAGACGTTTTTCTATCTTGCGTGGGCATTTTTGACAAGTGGCAGCCTTCCCAAATGGTTTTTCAGCATTTTTCATAATTAAATATTAATTTTCAGTCTTTAAATACTAAAAATTAATTTAATAATTATTTCGGTGCCCTAAAAAATAATTTGACTAGCCAATAATTAAATTGCCTAGGCAACTTCCGTTCTCGAGTGTCTCTGTGTCATCTTTGACCATCAGATTGGCGTTAGGTACCATTAAACGCCACTTCTCTAGTGTTACCACCCGACACTTATGGCCAAATGAATGACCTAGGCCAACAACTGGCACCAGATACCACCAAGTACCTGTGCGGCTAACATATAGCAACTTTTGCCTTTGACATCCTATGATTTCTTCGGGTCCTGGGCTCGTAAATTTACTTTAACCCGGTTACACCTCACATGCGCAACATTTACTTAATCATGTGATTAAAAATTAATCCACATGTTAAGTGAGGTTTCAAAAATAGGTTTCAAAAATACGTGTCCTCATGACAGCCCTCCCACTTGAAATCCTTGCAATCGTCCTCGATTGCACTGCCAAATGCATCAAAAGCAAAGTACTACACTGAAATTTCCATAGGGCATCATAGTCAACACAACATTGCATACTGCTATTCAACCATTCCTATGCCTAACATATGTTGAAAATTACCAACCAACATAACATAGCATAAGACTCACAAAGAATCTCAAAAACGTTGCCAAATTATCATGTGACATGTTCATTTCTCATGAGTCAACTCATCTGGCAAAACCAACCCGTAGCATAGCATAACTAAGCATAAACCATGGCTAAAACATCAATGGCATCATAACATATGTTGTTGTCCATGGAACTAGATGTAAACCATTGAAAACTGAGCATAATCCGATCATAAACTGATCACCTGCTGATCTGAGAACTGATCACAAACTATTGCAAATGTGACCTCAAACTGATCACAAACTCATTGCAAAAACTGACTAGCAATCAGTGCAAAAATTGATGCACAACTTATCCAAAAAGTGACCATAAACCATTCTCAAGCTGATCAAAAACTGAGCTGAAACTGATCAGAATTTTTGTCTCAAAATGGAGGCAAAATTCATGCTAAATTAATCATAAGCTGATGCAAAAGTATAGTTCCCGTGCCCAGGTGAAACTCATACTCATCTGCATACATCTCACAGTGGCTAGTACACTAGATAGTGATCTCATGGCAAACATACTATCAGCGCAATACCTTGGATGCATACTGAATACATCCGAGATCCACTACATAAGAGAGCTGTCCATAACTGGAGGAGAGAAGTGCTACCTCCCCCTTGAGCATCAGGCAATACTCCGAACCCTTGCTTTGCTGAACCTGACAGAGCTTGAACTAAAGTCGGCTCTAATTGAAAGGCATCTAGATAAAGCTGCAACAACTGAGGACGATTTGCCAAGTCATCCTCTTCCATCCATTTGGCATCCATTGGTGAATAATTCTGAAATTTCACCAAGTATCTCCTGGAAACTTTACCTTTGACATTTCTTTCCTTATGTGCCAAACTCTGCTCAAGTACCAAAATCTCATCTAGCTCCTCAACCTCAGGCTGAATTTCAGTAAACATATTCTCTGGCACATCACCATGAAAAGACCTCAACAAACTGATATGAAAGGCATTGTGTATCCGCCAATGTGGAGGTAATTTCAGCCGATATGCCACATCGCTAATCTTCTCCAACACCTGGAAGGTCCCATAGTATCTCATACTCAACTTTGAATACAATCTTTCTCTTCCTTTCATCTTTTTCAGCCTTGCCTTTTCCAAATGCAGTAATACATAATCACCCTCTACAAACTACAAAGCACGTTTGTGGCAATCAGTTGCCCTCTTTTGCTTTTCTTGCGATCTTTGAAGTGCATATTTTATCTTTGCATAGGCCACATCCAAGTTTTCCACATAACGATCAGCCTCAAAGATCTTATCCTTAGTTTGTAGAATAGGTGGTACCTTCTTGCCACTTGTTGTTGTAAGCAAACTCAACCAAGGGCAAATACTGCTCCCACTGTGTCTTGTGGTCTGAAACATAGAACCTCAAAAGATCTAACACTGTGGAATTTGCTTCCTCAAACTAACAATGTGTCTACAGAAAAAAGGATGATGAGAATTTCAGCGTGGTACCCATATTCTCAAAACGAACCCTTCCAAAATAAGCTGGTCATCCGGGAGTCTCGATTACTAATGATCGACTCTGGCATACCATGATACTTAAAGATGTGCTGCAAAAACAATTGTGCCATATAATCAGCCTTTATTTTCTTCCTCACCGGAATGAAACGGGCTTGTTTGCTAAACTTGCAAATGATCGTCCATATCCCATCATTGCCTGTAGGTATCTTAGGAAGCTCAAAAATAAAATCCATTGCAATGCTCTGCCAAGGCCTATCTGGAATAGGCAAGGGCTGCAATAAACCCGACATCTTTTGCCTATCATGCTTTACCTTCTGGCATACGATGCATATCTTAACAAACTGTTCTACATCATCCCTCAAAGCTAGCCAATAAAAGAAATGCTCCACTACCTTGATTGTGGTATCAATACCTCTGTGTCCTGCATACGGAGGAATATGACTTTCAGAGATAACTCTAGGTCTTAACTGCTTTGTGACACATAGTCGTCCATGCATCATCAGAAATCCATCTCTTAGCGCAAAGTGTTCATGCCTTTGGCCATTGCAAAGTTGATCATAAACATTAGAAAAGTCCGAATCAGCAACATATTGCTCTTTCATGGCATCCAACTCAGTGTGATAAACCATACTGACAGCTGAAATTTGTGGCTTACATGACAGTGCATCAACCACAACATTCTTTTTACCATCAATATGTACAATCTGAAAATGAAACATAGAGAGAAAATTTTCCCATCTCATATGCTTCTCTAACAACTTTGTCTACGTCAGAAAGTATCTCAAAGTTTGATGGTCTATCTGCACTATAAAATCAGCCCCCAAAAAATAATGTTTCCATGTAGACAATGCATGAATTACAGCCAAGAGCTCTTTCTCATAGACATGCAAAGTCTTTTCTGCACCCTAGAGAATTCAGCTCTCATAAGCCACAACTTGGCCATCCTACATAAGAACAGCCCCAATATTGTTACCACATGCATCACACTGAACTATGAATGACTTTCTTAGACCGAGCAACACAAGCACATGATCGGAAGTCATCTTTTCCTTCAACTTTTCAAATGCTGAAATTTCCACTACTATCCATCTAAATGGTACATTCTTCCTCTGCAAAGCATGCAATGGAGATGCAATTTCAACAAACTCGCGTACATACTTCCTTCAATAAGAACATAAATCCAAGAAGTTGCGGATCTCATGCACATTTCTCAAAGGCAGTCATGATCGTATTGCCTCAACCTTTGCAAGCTCCATGCGAATACCATCAGATGATACAATATGCCCCAAAAAGTGGATTTCATGAAAGAAGAATTCACTTTTCTTGTCATTGATAACCAATCTATGCTCATGCAGTTCATTGAACACAATGTCCAAGTGTTTTCTATGCTCTGCCTCGTTCTTTGAATAGACAACCATGTCATCAAAGAAAGTGCCCACAAATCCTCTATGGGACCTAAAGATATGATCCATTATCTAATTAAAAGTGGCAAGAGCATTTTGTAAGTCCAAAAGGCAAAACAAGAAACTCAAACAATCCAAAAGATGTCCTGAAAGCTGTCTTAGGCACATCTTCCGGTCTAATGCATATCTAATGATACCCACTTTTTAAATCTATACGACTAAATATGGCTACCCCTTGCAATCTATCCATAACATCATCGATCCGAGTAATCGAAAAGTGATTCTTTATTGTGATCTTGTTCAAAGCATGATAATCAATGCACATATGCCATGAACCATCCTTTTTCTGCACCAAAAGAACTGGAGAACAAAAAGGAGATGAGCTGGGCTGAATCAACCCTTTTTATAACAGCTCATTTACCTGACTCATAATCTTCTCATGTTGGGCTGCACTAACTTTGTAGGGTGGCTTATTAGGTGGGCTACTTCCAGTGATAACATCTATGCCATGATCTTCTGGCCTTTCAGGTAATAGCTATCCTGGAAGTGACTGAGAGAAGTAATCAGCATACATTTTCAGAAATGACATGCGATCCTTCTCGAACTTAGACATGTTCCCAACATTCTCACTATCATATTTATCCTTAGTAAAAACCAAGTACGCTAAAAGATGATTTTTCATTACTTTAGAAATGGCAGCTGCAGATACAACAAGGATAGATTCACCTTTCAACTTTACATCAAGCATGAGTACCTTTCCCTTATGCTAAATAGTGATCTTTTTTGCACGAGAATCAATCATTGCATGCATTGTTGAGAAACCCTTTACCCTTCGCCTGCAGTTTGCATTTTTGCATTTTTGCGTTTTGCGTTTTCAGCCCCAAAAAGGGGCGCCATCCTAGACTGACTATGCCTATTTATAGGCCACTCTCTCATTCATTTCTTACGGCTGATTCATTCAATTTGTCACCTCTTCTCTCCAGCCTCTCCACTACCCTCACACCCCTTCAAGAGGACATTGCGGTTCGTGGTTCGTGGTTCGTGGCTGTCTTCATCATCTTCCTTGTGCTACGGCACCCTTGTTCCCTTATATCACATTCACTCCATGATTCAGATCTTCATCGTTCCATTCATCAGAGTTTCTTCTCTCTTCTCTTCTCCTCCATGTTTGCCGAGTTCACTCCATGTTCCTCCCCGCCACCCCTACTGTCTCGTTGGTACGTCATCTTTTGACATGGTATCAGAGCTGGATCTGCTCAAACAGCGGCAAAGATCCTCCACTCCGGTGAAGGCAAAGACCGGTGGTTGATTCGGCATCCACTTTTCTTCTTCTTCCACTGCATCAAAATCTCATTTTTGCAAATTTCAGGTGTTTCAACTTGTTGCCCACACCCCGTTCGCGGAGGACATTAAGCTGTCCTCGAAGCTAGTGGCTTCTCTCCCGAGATTGAGTATCAGGTTCTCCAATTCACTCTATCTATTGTTCTTTACTGCAGGTTTCCTTTCCAGTGGAAATCTTGGATCTTAGGGGTTCTCTACATCTTCTTGCCTTGGTCACTTGGTCAGCATGGAGCCACCTCCCGAGATTGAGTACAGACATATCCTTATGGTTCTCAGCACCACCAAAAGTCCGACATTCCTCTTATGCATTGCATGTTTTCATCATCTTTGTACTAGAGCACTTGGGCAAGTGAACAATTTTCCCACGAGGGACACTGTTCCAGTGGCACCTGCTGCATGAGCATTCTTCAACATGTAGCATTGCATCTCCATCTCGCTCTTCTCTTATTTTTCTTTTTGGGCCTGAGAGAGGGTGTTAAGAAATCCTTTACCCTTCACCCGCAGTTTGCATTTTTGCATTTTTGAGTTTTGCGTTTAGGGTTTGCAGCCCCAAAAAGAGGCGCCATCCTAGACTGACTATGCCTATTTATAGACCACTCTCTCATTCATTCCTTACAGCTGATTCATTCAGTCCATCACCTCTTCTCTCCAGCCTCTCCACTGCCCTCACACCCCTTCAGGAGGACATTGTGGTTCATGGTTCGTGGCTGTCTTCATCATCTTCCTTATGCTACCGCACCCTTGTTCCCTTGTATCACATTCACTCCATGATTCAGATCTTCATCATTCCATTCATCAGAGTTTCTTCTCTCTTCTCTTCTCTTCTCCATGTTTTCCGAGTTCACTCCATGTTCCTCCCCACCAACCCTACTGTCTCGCCGGTATGTCATCTTTTGGCATGCATACAGTGACACCATGGCATACCAAGCAATACATCACAACCCTCAAGTGGAGCAATGAAGAACTCTTCGCTGTCCACATATCCTTGTATGTGCAACCGAAGCTTTCCAATGAGCGGTGTGACACGCTCTGCATGGCCTTTATATGCTATTCCAACTTCCCCCATGGGTCCCATCTCATCCTCTCTGATGCCTGGACGGGCGGCCATGTCAACAGAGATGAAGTTGGCTCGTGTACCATTATCAAAGAAAATCAATGGATGCTAATCCCTAATTTTGCCCCATGCTCTGCACAACTCAGTAGCATCATCATTGTACTGATCACTAACAATATCAGGCACCAATCCCACTGATGTTTTGGGCTTCTTTCCTTTAGAATCTCCCTAATTTTCTGATTTTCCAGCTTCCTGCCTATTGGAACAGTTCCTTGCAATGTGACCCTCCTATTCACAAATAAAACATTTATTTGCAGCCATCAATTTCCTACGTTGTGCCAATGTTTTCGAGCCCTTTCTTTGTTGTTTTTTGCCTCTTTTCAGGCTGATTTTCAGGTCTACCCCCTTTCTCAGTCTTAAACGCCTTTTTATTCGGCTTCTCCCCACTCTCTAGGAAGCCCAAATCCTTCCCATGCAACAAAGCATCGGCTGTAGCAGCAATCTCTATAAGACATGCTAGACACGGTGGATTTAATGCAAAAATCTTTGATTCCTTTGGGCAGCCCACAAATATATTTTTCCACTTGCTCATGAAGGGGTACTAGGCGATAAGAAGTAATAGGCAACAATGCATCCCAAAACTTCTTATTATATTGCTCCAAATTCTTACATTCCTTGGCATCCAGCTTATTTCAAGCTATCGTGATATCCACCTCAAAGGTACTTGTCAACCAATTCGATGCAAACATTTCCTTGAATTGTACCCACGTTGACGGTGCTCTACCTTGCATCAAAAGAGTAGACCACCATTGTAATGCATTCCCTTTCAAGAAAGTGGCTGCCTTTTGAATCTTTGAGGACTCCGTGAAGTTCCCCCTTGAATAGGCTGCATCAAACTGCTGAATGAAAGTCAAAGCTTTCAGCCTATCTTATACACCACTGAAGGACTCAAACTTCACTCCTTTTCCACCCTCATCATAGTCTTTTGCTGCCCCTTTGGGTGTCAAGTTGTCATACACTGGCTGCTATAAAAAGGGTGCATTTGCTGAATTTACATCAAAACCAACACCAAACGAAGCATTTGCATGACCAACATTCATTCCTTGAGCCCCATAAGCATTCGGGGGTGCAAATACAGTACCAAACATGCTACTTTGTGCCCCGAGCATCAAGCCGATACTGCCATACATAGGGTTTTAAATATTTCCAGCCATACGCGAATACATTGGGCCTTGCACACCATGCATTGGTTGCTACATACTAGAGGGATTTGTGCCATACATTCCCATATGCGGTCCTTGTCCAACCATAGCATGAAAAATCGTGCTTCCACCAAAATATCCTGGCTGCCCCATCATAGCATGCATGCTCGACTGTCCAAAATCCATTGGATTGGCACTTTTGTGATGGCCTTGCATTTGCATTCCTGGCCCCGTAGGTACCAACTGTTTTATTTCATTAGCATCTTTGGGAGCTTCAAATGAAGGGTTTGGCATTATCTTTGGTGCATCTTGCTGTCCCAAAGATGTAGAAGACGTCTTCTTCTTCTTCTTCTTGCCTTTACTGTCCTTCTTTAGAGCATTCAAAAATCGGGTAAATGAGAATCCTTTGCCAATTCAGCAAAGAGATTTGCTGCTATCCTCATCCGATTCTTGAACTGGTCATTAAATTCCTCTTCACTTTGCTGGTCATCAGTCTCCTTATGCCCTGAAGACCGTGCATCTTGCCCAACAGCAACATTTTCAGCTTGCTGTCCATGGTCTGAGCCTTGTCCAAGGTCACGCATTGCATTTCCTTCATTCCCATGTGAATGTTCATATTGAGAGGCATTATCACTGCTTGAGTCCATCTCACTCTATGAAAACATATTGCTGTAATTCCTCAGCTGAGAGTACAAATCAGCACTAGCACAAAGCTTTGGCTTGCAATCAGGTGCTTCGGGCCCACCAAATCAAGGGATTGAGTAGTATTCCAGCAATGGAACCATGTAACCATCCTTCCTTCCGTGGATGGGTGGTAAATCCCTGATTACAACTTAATTACAGCAGCAAACAGTTAATGCAAATCTGAAAATACAAATTTACCTACTGATCTTGGACAATGCCCACCCGATTGGCCCCAAAATTTGCGCCCCTTTCGCTATTTCTTTAGCTTTATTGAAGAAGAAGTTGATTTACAATTTGATTCTCCCAATCCCTTTCGGTATTTCAACTCCCCTTGCTGTTTAAAATCACCAGCAAGTCTTTAATCTGATTTGCCCCTTGATTCAGGCAATCAATTGGCCTTCACCCGCTTTGATGGAGATGGAAAATGCCCAAATTCAATTATTTGCTGGTTCCTCCACTTCAATAGGCTAAAAATAGTTTCAGCCCTGTTGAATCCAAGTCTTGGAGCTTCTAATTTCCGGCATGCTTCCCGAGGCTGCTGCTAAATCCTAATTTCTGCTGTAAATTAGGGTTTACAGCAGAGAAATTTGCACAGCCTTGCTCCGAAGATCTCAACATTTGAACCCTTGGAGGTTGAGAAATTTGCAATTTCTCAACCTCTAAGGGTCCAAATGAAATTTGCAAGTTTTCAACCTCCAAGGGTCCAAATACTGAGATCTTCGGAGCAAGGCTGTGAAATGGCTAGGAGATGAGAGGGAAAACTGTAGAGAGAGAAAATTCAGAGTTTTGTCGCAAAGAATGACTGAAAATCAGTCAAATGCAGCTGTTGCCCTGCCACAACAATTTGTAGATGCAAAGAATTGAAAAAAATCAGTCATTTACTATTGCTATCGTGTCTCAACAGCTTATACATGTTGTCTCCTGCTGTTGATTGATCTTCTTCTACCCTTGGCAGCCTCAGAAGGTCCTCCAATGGTTGCAAATCAGATCAGCAGCCTCCCCTCCCTCTCTTGCAAGCTGAATTTATAAAAATGTCTCTCTCCAGCCTCTAAAGACGTTTTTCAGTCTTGCGTGGGCATTTTTGACAAGTGCAACCTTCCCAATTGGTTTTTTCAGCATTTTTCATAATTAAATATTAATTTTTAACCTTTAAATACTGAAAATTAATCTAATAATTATTTCGGTGCCCTGAAAAATAGTTTGACTAGCCAATAATTAAATTGGCCAGGCAACTTCCATTCCGAGTGTCTCTACACCATCTTTGACCATTAGATTGGCATTAGGTACCATTAAACGCCACTTCTTTAGTGTCACCAACTGACACTTACGGCCAAATGGATGACCTAGGCCAACAACTAGCACCATATACCACCAAGTAGCTGTGCGTCATAACTTATAGTAACTTTTGCCTTTGACACCCCGTGATTTCTTCAGGTCCCGAGCTCATAAATTTACTTTAACCCCAGTTGCACCTCACATGTGCAACATTTACTTAATCATGTGATCAAAAATTAATCCATATGTTAAGTGAGGTTTCAAAAATGCATGTCTTCATGACACCCAAGATACTCTTTGAGTCTCATGATGCCCCTAGTGTGGGACACCTAGGAGTTGACAAGACTTATAGCCTTGTTAAAAGGCACTTTTATTGGCATGGAATGTACAAGGAAGTGCTATTCAAATGTAGTAACTCTCAGGTCAATAAAACTGAAAGGTCAAAGGTGGAGGACTTCTCCACCCTCAAGATATTCCTTCAAGAAAATGGAGAGTACATCCATGGATTTTATTTGTGGGTATACTTAGAACATAGAGGAATAAAACATGCTTTACAGTTGATTAGCATCTTTAAACAGCCCCAAAACACACTTAATTAATGAAAAACGATAAAGTGGTGCACAATTCAAGAGAGTTTCAGTGGCCCCCCAAAACCCGATTTTTTAGCGCCCCATTTAACATCTATAAATAGACACGCTGCCCACCATTCAGCCTCATCCTTCTATGTAGGTTTCTCACTCTACCGTGCAAATTTCAGCCATCAGCATTCACCCACGTGATGGTCTGACCTTTGCAACTACTGCTACTCCTTCCACAGTTCGCCTTCTTCCTCAGCTGTTGCCCACTGTTTGGCGCCCTCCCTCCACCTGCATTAGGTATCATTGTCATTGTTGGCCCCTCATGCTACTTGTGTTTGGACTCTATAGTCCCCAGCGATAAGTGGCAGCCCTTCTCCATCCATCAAGTGACCTTCTGCAGCCTACATTTGGACTTCTCCTCACCTCGCGGCAGCTAGCATGCTTTTCCATCTTCTTGGCAGTTCCACCATTGCTGCGTTTGCAACTTTCTGTTGTCGCCTTCCTCCTCAAGCACCATCCAGACAGTTGCCTCAGCCTCATGACTCTCTAGTGACCTACCTTTGGTGTTTTCCTCATCTTCCACACTCCAACTCATGGTCACAGCACTTGGAATCTGTCTCTGGTGGATGTCACTCTCTGACACTTCATTGCTTTGCCCTTGGGCATTCTATATACTCTTACATTCATTTACAACATCCATTCACTTCAAAGTTTATTCTCTCTCTATTTGATTTTTGAGTTTTGCGTTTGCGTTTTATGTTTTGTGTTTAGGATTTGAGTTTTGCTTGTCACCGTTTGAGTCTTTGTGTTTCAGTCTTGGTCATACATGCTGTGTCTCCTCAGTGTAAACCTTAGCATATCTTCACATGGTATCAAAGCCAGTGCTCTTTTAAAGAGTATCATGCAGTGATTGTGAAGGCTAGTCTTTGTGCTAGACTCACACATGACTTGATTCTAACTCATAATGTCTTAGGCACCTTCTTTTTCGGATCCTATGATGCCCTATCAAGCTTCTCCATCATTGTAGGCTCTGAGAAGGCATTATGATCTCAAGGAGGAGGTAGACAGAACTTCACCATTACCATCTTCTTCTTCACATTTTGGTATCTTACAAAGGAGGAGTTTGAAGAGTACTTGCACATCATGTACAATTCGGTTTACACCCCTCCAACAAGTGCTATTACTCCATTTGGACCGATTGTTGCTGAGACTGGCCATCTCTCTAATCTTAGGGGGACCACAGCATTCAGCGCATCAAACGGTCCATCTCCTTCATCTTAGCCGGGCCTTATGTCAAGTTCGTACAACCCTTTTGAGTCGAATGAGCCAAAACCCTCTCCTGTTTTTTCTTTTGTTGCGCAGGATCCAGATGATTTTCAATATGTTAACCTTAATAGAGGAGGCTCTCGAAGCAGACACTCTTCATCAGGTATATCTCTACCATCTATTTCATTTGAGCACATAAACGACACTTCTCAACTCCCTCCCATCCCACCACTATCTTCTCCACATTCTAATTTACTCGCATCTTTATTCCAAAACCTAGGATTAGACTCCACTTCCACTCAAAGCACACTAGGGGTTGGATCTTCAATCTCAGCTCCTAGCACTTTCTCTTTCTCCATCCTACAATCTACTTACCCTCTATTCAATCCACACCTTGGTGCATCGTTAGGGGGAATGCCACCCTTTAACAGTGCACCTTCCACATATCCCCACTTTCCCACATCTCTACACTATGGGGCGGATATGATGGGCATCCCCCTCGCTACCCTTGGACACTCACAACCCCCCACAGGACCTTTCAGATGCAGGGATATCCATCCTTTACTTATGAACTGTCATCACACATTCCTTGGGCCACTCCTATGCAAGGATTTCCATCCTCTGCTCTATCCCTCCACCATGGGCTCCTCATGCGGTTACCATGCCCATACCTAGTATGCCCATGCCCACATTTGAAATCCCTATGCACACTTCTTATATGCATGGTAGGCACTCTCAGATTCCTTCCCAAGTGTACTCCACTCCCCCACCTTATCCCCATATCCACCCTACCCCATTACACACGTTCTCTATCTCCTAGCACTGCCACTCCTATTGCAACGGCTAAGAATGCCTTCATGGATAAGACTCGTTATCTCAAGGACTTTGGGGCCTCATTGTTGGTACTGAGCGGACCCTCGATTGACTTGCCCTAATTGCATCCTTCAATGGAGAGCTCGCAATAACATGGCCAATATTTAGTTATTGCAAGGGTTGCTTCCTAAATTCCACTCTCAATTATAGCATTTTCCCCTCACATTTGAGTGTTGGAGTTATCTCATTGATGATTATGCGGCCTCAGATCACGCTCGACATATCAATCTCGATTTTGAGCTTCAAGAGTTTTTCATTAAGGGGATGATCTATAAGTTAAGTTGGCCGAATATCGGCAGTTACTAGTCAAGCCATGTGGACAAGGAGTGTCATATGAAGGCCCAAGGTCTTCCACCTAGAAAACCACAACTGATTGTTGTGACTGCCTCCACTCCAGTTGGCTAGTCCAGTGGGACTACGCCTCCTCCTGCTGCACCATCCGCTCCATCTTATCCAGTGGCTACTAGACATGTGGCACGTGGACAACCCTCAGTAGCCTACATCCTTCACTACTGCTAAAGGATTAGTTGATTGGTCTGCTAGAGGTTCCCCTATTGCACTTTATGCATCCATTTCTATGGCATCCACTGCACCTTCTAGGACCACTTTCCACCTCGCCGTACGCGTTGATGGCCACACATGTAGCCTTTTCCTTTTGACTTCCACTGCATACTTACATAGTCATTGCACCATACTTAGCTTTGCTTTCCTTTATTTTTAGTTTTGTTTTTTGGAGCATCTCGCTACTTATTTCTATGCTTGCAAATTTTGATCTCTTTTGCAGGGTTTTGTATTTCAGTGTAGGACTAACATGCATGTTTGCACCACTCCTTTTTGAGTTGGAGATAGGAGCTACATGCCATTTCATTCATGGTTCCATCCACTTGGAGTCTCGCTCTTCTACTAGCCTAGAGGCTTCCCCTCCCACACCGGATCATGCAGCATCTCTCTTGATGCTATCATGACAATGACTTCTATCCTTGCCCTTCAAATAGGGATGCTTCATCATCTTCATCCACAAGGTTCGCTACACCACATTAAGACCGACATCATTAGACTCCTCTTCCTTCTTTGGCATCGACATCATGGTTAAGAGGGGTTTTTTATCCTTCTTCGTATTCTGCGGGTTTTGGCACTTGTCTTCAACATCGACTTTCCCTCCTTGTTATACATTCTCCTATGCATTGCATGATTTCATCATCTTTGTACTAGGGCACTTGGGCAAGTGAACAATTTCCCACAAGGGACATTGTCCACATGGCACCTACTACATGAGCATTCTTTAACATATAGCATACTATGCATCCCCCTCCATAGAGCACCACTGGACAGATTTTAAGCTATTTCCACCAGAGGATTACACCACCATCCTTCTTTACATGATACTTCATCACCTTTCCCTCATCATCGACATCCTTGAGTGATTGGGTTAGCTTATACTGTTTTGAGATGTGTTGGATGTACCATCCCTACACCCGTCTTCTCAGTCATTGTTACTTAATTGACTGCCACCCATCAAATTAACTTTCCCACCAAACCCAAAAAAAAACAAAACAAAAGTTCAATGTGGTTCCGTCCACCTTTGTAGGGCTCGGTAGGCCAAGGCAGCGTACGAGCACCCTTTGCTCAATGTCTTCTCCTCTCTGAGGTAACTACTTGGACTCCCTTGGTAAGATAACCATCACCTCTATAGTCTTGGTGGGCCATTAGGCAACCGTCGTGCACCCTTTGTCCAATGCCTTGGCTACTTTGGGGTGGAATGCCTTGGGGTAAACATTGTCAGCCTTCCCTTTTAGGCTTAGTCTTGGGCCTGAGAGATTAGCATCTTTAAGCAGTCCCAAAATATGCTTAATTAATGAAAAATAGAAAAGTGATGTGCAATTTGAGAGAATTTTAGACTTCAGTGGTCCTCCAAAACCCTAATTTTTGGGGCACCCTTAAACATCTATAAATAGACAGACTGACCTTATCCTTTTGTGCAAGTTTCTTACTCTACCATATAGATTTCAGTTGTCAGCATTCACCCACATGGTGGTCTATCCTTTGCAACTCCTTCCACGACTCCTCTCTAGTGCCTAGCACCTTCTTCCTCAGCTATCGCCATTATTTGGCGCCCTCCCTCTAGTTGGGTTCAGCATCATTATCATCACCAGCCCCTCATGTTGCTTGCGTTCGGACTCTACAATCCCTGGCATTAGGTGGCAGCCCTTCTCCATCCATCAAGCAATCTTCTGCAGCCTACATTTGGTCTTCTCCTGACCTGGTGGCAGCTGGTGTGCTTCTCCATCTTCCTAGCGGCTCTACCATTGCTGCGTTTGCAGCTTTCTGTTGTAGCCTTCCTCCTCAAGCATCATCCTGGTAGTCACCTCAATCTCCTAACTCTCTGGTGATCTATGTTTGGTGTTTTACAGCACCTAGGATCTATCTCTGGTAGACATCACTCTCCAACACTTCATTGCTCTGCCCTTAGGCATTTTGTACACTCTTACATTCATTTACAGCATTCATTCACTTCAAAGTTTCTTCTCTATATGTTTGTCTCTATGTTTGAGTTTTGAGTTTTGAGTTTTGCGTTTGCGTTTCGCATTCCGCATTTAGGGTTTGAGTTTTGATTACAACAACGTAATTTATAGATGCAATTGTTCCAATCACAATAATACATGTGGAGGAGTCCCCCTCTACACTAGTGATGGTTGTTGATGTTACCACCTCTTTCTCCTTGGCTTTGGGTGCATTCCTAACCACAACCTCTAAACAACACAAGGGCCCCTCCATTATTTGAAGGACTATGGACCTCAATCTCCTTCCACAGCATGTTGGAAAACTTGCCAAGGGTAGGCACTTTGTCTTGGACATTGATGGTGGTCTTAAAAGCACCGAAGGAATCTGAAAGCTTTTTGATGGTGGTCTTAAAACCATGGAAGGAATCTGAAAGCTTTTGAATCATGTCAATCATCATTCATAAAGGTCTTGTCAGCCGTCTTAAGCTGATCCAACAAATCAATTAGCTTTTTGTGCTTGCTAAAACAGGTTGGTAACAGTGGAGATTATTCGTCCCATCATATCTACCCTGCAAATAAGCCCAAAGAGGTTGAGAAGCTTTGTGCTTACTTGCTGAAGCAGTTACCTTATCTGTAATCAAGGAAATGAAAGCAGCTAAAGCTGCTGATGAACAATGTAGCATGATGCTTGGCATCATCATCATCAACCGAAATTGCGATGTTGCCTTTGTTCATTCCCAATGTTGGTGCATCGTCAAGCATTATTTATTAGATGTAGTCCACATATCATACTTGGGGCCAATCAACTTGATATTGAGGATTAGGGGGGGAAGCCATTGAAGAAAATCCACAAAATCATAGTTCTCAAGCAATGAATGATTGTTACAGCTATTCAAGAGAAGAAATCATGCAAGGCAGAGAGAGAGAGAGAGAGAGAGAGAGAGAGAGAGAAGGGGAGAACAGAGGAGCAGAGCAGAGTAGAGCAGATTTTGGAGCAGAACAGAGCAGATCTCAGATCAGATCAAATCACAAATCACAGATCAGTCAGATGATTTGGCAAAAATAACCCGTGTACTTTGCTACTACAGTAGTCATGTCTGAATTGAACACCCCATGCACCAAGATGGCGGTCCCCTCTTCCAAGGTTCAACCCGGTCCTGATCTGCAACCACCAGTCAAACACAGCAAACATGCTTCTGATGCTTTGATGGAACACCATGAGGAACCTCTGCTAACCGATCACCAGCCACGTTCCTATGCACAAGTCACATCTACTACTGAGGAATCGCAAGATTTAGACTAGGAACGCTTACTGGAGTTTGCTAATACATTAAGGGGAGATTATGTCCAACACAACGTCAATCTTTGGCAAACGATTCCTTTATGTTTCTAAGGCTAACCAAACCAATGTTAATAGGGCAATGGCTATTTGGAGTTTGTTTGGCTTGGCTTTGGGGCTTCATTTCAATGCTTAAAAATATATATTACTTTCTTATACAGATACAAATTTGCAAGTTTTGGGATGGTAGGGAGCAGTTGTTTCCAAAGATGAAATTACCAAGCTCTTGGGTTATCCCATTGGTGTGGATGCGGCTCCTCACATCTGTTTGATTGGATGTCTTCCTGAGTTCATGACGAGTTTATGTATTGGAAATCTCAAGGTTGGTCTCTTCATGTGTGGCTAAAAATGGCACAATCCATCATGGTCAATATGCTCTCATATTTTTGCCCTTACTTCCCTTTCAGTTACGTCAGTGCCAAGATGGGGATCTCGATATTGAAGCGGGAATACTATAGCGGAGGATGTGCCTAACAACCTCCTCATTGGAATTGTGCTTGTTTGCGCGCCTATAGTGAATCTAAGGAAGAAATGAGGCATGCCCCATACATCGACCATTGTGATAAGGTCCTTTCAGTTACGTCAGTGCCAAGATGGGGATCTCGATATTGAAGCGGGAATACTATAGCAGAGGATGTGCCTAACAACCTCCTCATTGGAATTGTGCTTGTTTGCGCGCATATAGTTGTTGATGTCCCTTTGTAGGCAAGGTCGTGCTTGTGTTGTTCAATCAAGATAGCTTGTTTTAGCTAGTACAGAATCAAGATGTAAGGCTTGTGTAAGGTGTGTACAGAGAATAGAGTTCATGCCCACATCTTGATGCACTCACTAAGATAGATGTTGCCACCATAGGCACCATGGCCAAGTGGGAATAAGAACCAATATGCTACATTTTCCAATGTGATATCTAGGTAGGGCGAGCTTCTTGCAAGCAATCAGCCCGTTCTAAATGTCACTATTCTTTCTATGATATGGTTATTATTCCGTAATATGATGCATATGAACTTGTGTTGATCGGCTCTTTGGAATGCGTCTTGTCGTAACCTCTTTCATTCTCGTGTTCTACTTGGAGCATGGGGTCAAATGGAGAGCTTTCACGATAGAGCTCTATAATCCTTTCAATGGATTGCCTTTCCGAGGATGCAAAGACTTGTCCTTGGATGTGGATATTTTGCTATAGCCATGTACTTTTAGATCTGTGGATTATGTAGCATGTTGAAAGCGAACAAATCTGCAATATTACATGTAGTCAAGTCAATTCTAGTAAATGGCCGCGAAAGTGATCCATCATTCCAAGAGACTAGAGGATTGTCAAGAATTGATCGATAGTCTAGGGTTACATTCACAATTGGTCTTGTCATTTTGGGGACTGAGATGGATATATCAATGATGCTCAATAGTTAAAGTTGAAATGGCTTTGCATTGAGAATTTGTTTTGTGTAGTTTGACAACAATGAGATCATGTATTTGTTTATGTCTTTGTTTGCAAGACATGGCCATTGTTACTTGTATTTCTTCTATAGATGGATTGTTCTTTTGTGAGATGACAGCATGATGGCATTGTGACTATACCACAAGATGCACACATTGTTCGTCTTCCAATGATGCTTTCACATTCTATTGCCCAAGATGATTTGAATTTTTCTATGTCGTACCAAGGTGCAGCAAAGGGTTTTAATGATGTTTTTCTACAAGCCATAGTTTTCCTTTTTCTACAAGACCTGAAGGATGCCCTATGACTTTGTTTTTGCGTAGTGTCTATTGATGCTAATGAGAACAATAGATTTTTATCATTTAACTACACTGCACTTGTTCATGAAAACAACATGCTATACTTCGTAATTACATATTTAAAAAATAAATAAAAGCTTAGCTTATCTCTTTTACATGCGAGAATGATGGTGTGGGAGCTTTTGCTCAACCGCCAAGACCCTCGGACCACTTATTCTTTCAAGCGTTTCAAGCGAGCTCTAATGGCTATCTCTCACCTAGCCGACGCGCCGTCGATCCTACGAGTGTAGTTAAATGATGCTCGATCGCGTGAGCTTACCTTGATGCTCGATCGAGTACCCTCCTCTCTCTTGCACTCCGGTAACTCCACGATCCTAGATGCTAGCGCAAGCATCCTCAAGCCTCCTCCATCTCCAAGCTCCATCCTCCATAGCTGCGCGCGCAAGAGAAGAGAAGGGAAGAGAAGAGAAGAAGAGGAGAGGAGATGGTGAAGAGCTTCACCCTCTTGATCCCTCACCCTCACACACACTCACCCCCTCACACTCTCACACTCCCTCTCTCAAGAGCACACACAAGCAAGAAGGAGAGAAGAAGAGAGGAAGAAGAGGACTCCTTTTGCCACACACCAAAGAATGAGCTTCTCATTCATTTTTCAACTTTATATACAAAACCCTAAATCCCTTTCGGGCGGTCATCCCCTTTTCCTCTTTTACATGGCCGGCCGTAGCCTAGGCCCTCTTTCCCATTTCCCACCATTCTAATTTACCCTATTCCCACTAATGCATACACTTTACACAGGAGCGAGCCTGGCACTCTTTTACACAGATTTGGGGGCGCTCCCATATTTTAATGGTGCGCCTTTTCCTCTTTTATTGCCGTGGCCCAACACCGAAGCCTCTTGAGGGTCGTGCTCGAATATTTGAATTTTTCAGGGATTGGTTGCCAGTCAAGGTGCCTTTATTGCTATTTTTCCTTCTTCCCAGTTTCCACTCCTCTGTGCTGCGGTAACGTGGTCGGAAACACGGTAACATTACCCCCCTCCTAGCCAAGTGCCAGTCCCATGGCACTGCGGTGGGACAAGGGGGCACGTTAGGTCGGCTGGTAGACGGAACAGGTAGGTGGGTGGTTAGGGATGATGACCCGGAGCGAGTCCGGCATATGGTAAGCTCCATGGAGACCCTCGGCATCTGTCACACGGTTGTAGCCGGTCGTCTTGTGAGTAGGAGAAGCGCTTGAAGCAATGCAATGATGGTGTTGGGGGAATTTATTCTGGTAAAACCCCTTGAACTCGGTTTGTCTTGAACCCCGTGGCTTGGATTGAAGATTTGTGCCTTGGATTTAAAGGTCCTCGGGCCGGTGGAATCAGTAAGCTATCCGTGGATCTTGAGGCGTAGGGCATGGATCGTTGGACGATACAGTTCCAAGATCTATGCCAATGGCAGTCTCACCTTGAGCTGGTTCGATCATGGTGGCCATTAGCACCAGGCGGGTGGTTGGAGGCGGCACGCTTTGGGTCCTTAAGGGGTGCCAGGGGTGACGGACTTCCGCGGGTAGCCAGCCCCTGAGAGTCGATATAACCTGCAAGAAGAGTTGTGCCCTCTCTAAGGGGTGTGTTGCTTGTCGTGTAGTGTGTTGTGCTCGTGGCAGTGGAACTGGGAGATGGGTCTAACCTTGGGCAAGCCCTTGGTAACGCCCCACACTTGAGGACCCAGCTTGTGCTTCGTTGGTGGTGCGGTGTGAGCCTTAGGGTGACAGGTCTGAAAGTCCTGCCCTTGATGTGCCCTAGGCGTGAAGTGGGGGAGGGGGCTAGGGAGATCCCTAGGTGCTTTTTTTTTTTTTTGAGATGAGACATAGGCCCAAGTATCTTAGTCGGAATGAGGAGGAGAAGGTGGGCGGAGAGACTTGCTCAAAAATTGGTGACTCTGCATGTAATTCTTTAGATTCATGCGGACATGTAGGGAGGTAGTGGAGAGGAAGGGGTGGTTGCATCTAGTGAACTGGCTGTCGTTCATGTCCTCTAGGAGGGCTAGGCAAAAAGAAGGGAGGAGGGTAGCCCTCATCATGAGACAAGCCATGGCACAATTATCTATAGCATTAGGGTCGAAGAATAGGGGAGGCAGGCCACGCTCTTGTGGAGTCGAGTCCTGCTTAAGGAGTAGCCTAAGTAGCCTAAGATAGTTACAGGTGGTTATGAAGGCGGGGTCAGGACATGAGGAAAAGTCCGCAAGGAAGCGCATCATAGATTCGTCTAGGCTTTGTGCGGTAAAAAGAAGGGCGTTGTCGAAGGATGCTACAGTGGAGTTATAAATGACGGGGAAGTCATAGCGCCCGTGGAGGGTGGCATCAAAATCTATGCCTACCCTTCGAGGGTATGCCATGTAAGTAGGGTCGTTCCGCTCGAACGACAGGGTATTACAAAAAGCCATCCAGGCGAGCATGCTTATGTCGCATACTCGTCTCCTCCACAGGGGTTGGTCCCTATAGTTTTGTACAGTGTAGGGGATTTCAAAAACTTTATCGTGCCAGTAGTCGGCCGCTTCGGTGCCCCAAGAGGTTGGGGTCTTTTCCCGCTCTTCCAGCCATCTTTTCCCCAGCCGGCCACCGACCGCGATCACCTCGTCCATCACTTTGAGGGGCAGGACCCTCCGCAGACTGTTGGGTAGGAGAAAACTGAAGGAGAATGGCTCCTTTCCTAGTTCCTGCACCTCCCACACCACCAGTTCTGCATGGAATCTCGCCGGGAGATCATCTAGGCACGGAGGGAGAGGCGCGGACGGTAGCATGGCTGGTTTAGCTCTCAGCTTCTGTCTGGCCTCCTCCACCAGCTTTTTTCGCCTTTCTTTAGAGATGGCTTTTCTTTCTGCAGCTGGGTCTGCTTGTGGTGGATCTTGGGCCTGTGGTGAGGGGGTTGCGGGACCACATCTTCCCTAAAGCGATTCACATCGATTTCTAGCTCGGCTTCTTCCCCCTGCCGTTCTGCGTCGTGTACTGCTTCTTCCTCAAACCTGAGGGCATCTATTTCCTGGGGGGTTAGGCCGGCTCTCGTCAGGTATTTCCACTGTTCCTCCAGACTCAGCCTCACCTCCGCCGGCAATGGTGGCATCTGTAGTCCAGTGTGTAGAGCTCTTCTCGCCATGCGAAGCTTCCTCTGTACTACTTCCAGCGACTCTCCTTGTGCTATGTGGGTGGCGTCCAAGATGGTGTCAATGAAGATCTTCTGTTGAGCGCTGAAGGCCACTTGGGCTACCTCTGCCTAGCTCTCCGTAATGATTTTCTCTTTTTCTGTTAAAGCAAGGCGGCGCGCCAGTGTCTTCACCCTCCTCTCGTTATGCGCGGCCCACTCCTCTGCCCTCTTGTTCATCACTTCCAGGCCTTCCCCTTGTCTCAAGGTCAACATCATGAGTTTTTATGCATAATCCTCTAGTTCCCTGACCAGCCTCTCTTGTTCTTGTCATTCAGAGGTCAGCTGATCTGTTAGCCGCTTGAGCTCCTCCTCCTGCTCCTCCATGCCTCGTTGCCTTTCTTCGTCCTTAGCACTCAGCTCCTCCCTGAGTGCATCCACCTTAGCAGCTTTTGCAGCAAGCTCCTGGTACTGCCCTATGAGAAGCTTGTGCCCTCTTTGCATGTTTACTAACTCTTGCGTCTCATTCTCGAGGAGCTGCCTCCAATGTTCCTCCCTCTCATCCCTAGCCTTCAGTTCCTGTTTCAGCTCTGCAATTTCGCGCTTTGATCCTTACGAATCGGAACTTTTGCCCGCTGGCACTCGTCACAATGCTTGACAAATCGCTTGGCGTCGCGGAAAAGTGTGGGCCACCATAGTTGGGACTACAACACCTTCCGTGCTGTCGTGTCTCCGCTAAAGTGTCCACCTGCAATGCCGTTGTGCGCTTCTGAGAGTACATCATGCATCTCATGTTTACACACACACCTTCGCAGCAATCCGTCTTGCCCCAACCTATAGAGTTGGCCTGCAATCAGTTGTAGGGCTGAAGCTTCAATATCAAGCGCCTAAGTCATGCCTTTTCTATTGGTCGCTCCAGTAGTCCGTGCTCGAGCACTTGGAGTATGTCATCTGCCCAGTATGGCATCAGATCAGCCTTAAATAGGTCTCTCTCTTTGGACTGGTGGAATAAGTGGCGTCAGGTAACTCTCAATGATGCCTTGTACAACTGCTTCTTCTGTGGGTATACGGGACATGTGATCAGCCATGTAATGCTATTTTCCCTTTTGTACCACCATGGAGAAATCGAACTCTAGGAGCAGGAGGAGCCATCGAGCTATGCATCCTGGAGCACAAGGTTTGTTCACCAAGTAGAGCAGGGCTTGATGGTCCACGAAGAAAATGAAAGGTGTGACCAATAGATAGTGCCGGAATTTCTTCACGGCAAACACCATGGCTAGTCCCTCCCTTCTGTTGTTGAATAATTCATCTCCATCTCAGTGAGTTGCCTGCTAGCAAAGCTCACTGGGTAGTCCAAGTTATGCTCACCCGGTTGGCACAACACTGCTCCCACGGCAAACTTAGAGGCGTCAATGTGTACGTGGAAGGTAGTGGTCCAGTCCGGGGCTCGTAGAATCAGTGCCATTGTTAGAGCCTTTTTCAATTGTTCGTACGCCCGTTGGCATGCTTCGGTCCACTCGAAGACGATTAGTAGCTTGTACAATGGCCTAGCGATCAGCGCGTAGTTCAGTACAAATCGCCAATAGTATCCTGTGTGACCTAAGAAGCATTGAACTCCCTTATAATTACTTGGGGGTGGAAGGTCAATGATAACCCTGATCTTCGAGAAGTCCGTGGCAATGCCGTTCTTCGACACCACGTATCCTAAGATGCATCCGTGCTTCACCCAAAACTGACATTTCAAGGGGTTCAAGGAGAGTCGATATAAGCGACACCGTTCAAAGACCGTGCGGAGTTTGTCTAGATGTTCAATCCAGGTTGAATGGACACACAGGTCATCAACAAAGACCTCCAACTCCTTGCGAAGCATGTCCTTGAATATGGTGCACATAAGGCGTTGAAAGGTAGCGGGGGCATTGGTTAACCCAAAGGGCATGACCACGTACACAAAGACGCCCCACTCAGTGGCAAAGGCGGTCTTGTGCCTGTCTGCAGGATGCACTTGCACCTGGTTGTACCCTGAGAAGCCATCCAAGAAACTATAGGCTTCCTTACCTACCACTCTCTCAAGCATGTGCTCAGTGTACGGCAAGGGGTAGTTGTCTCTCTTTGTAGCAGCGTTCACCTTCTTGTAATTGACGCACACTTGAATCTTGCCGTTCTTCTTCATCACAATGACTATGGGTGACACCCAGTCTGTGTGCTCAATTTCGTAAATGAATCTAGCTCTCATCAGCTTGTCGATTTCCTCCTTGACAGCATGAGCGTGCTTTGGATTCATGGGGTACGGTCGCTGCTTGACCGGCGTTGCATCCGACGTCATGGGTATGTTGTGAGTCACAACACTCGGATCTACCCCTCGTAGCTCATCTAAGGACCAAGCAAATACGTCTATGTACTCCTGCAAAAGAGTGACAAGACTGAACTGTTCTTCAGTAGTCAAGTCCTCGGCAATGAACACCGGTCGGGGTACTTCCCCTTCCAGGGCTAGGTTTACCTCCTTGACCTTGGCTGGCCCTTCGATTGGTTCGCTTGTTTGCCCTTGGCGCTTGGCACCTAGCAGAACCACTACCCTATCCCCTTTTTTGAATTTAGTGAAGCGTTTAGGGAGGTCTTGCGGCTTTCTTTGTTCCTCTGATCGTGCATCCTTGGGACGCTTTGTCTCATCCTGTCGTAACCGTCTACACCTCAGGTGGATAGGTAAGTCCCCCTTGGTGCGTCTGGTCATGGTGGGTGGCCTAGGGATTTCTAGGTCGCTATCAGAAGTAACTTCCGATTCATAGTTAATCCCTCCATTTTCACTAGAAGAGGTGGTCTCCCCTGGTGGCCGCAGTTCAGATGGCGATTCGGTTCTAATCATTGATGTCGTTCCTGGTTGGGCTAGGCCGGCTTGCTCAAGGTCTACGGCTCCTATGCATTCCAACCAAGCACGATCACATTTCATACACATGACTCCTTGGTCAATTCTAAGGGCCTGTTTTTTCTATGGCTTGGCGTCTGCTCGTATCTGCTCAATTTCTCGTCCTTCAGTGTCGTACTCTATGGTATCCACTTCACCCTCGCTTTCATCACCGAAGGATTGACAGTCTTCGTATTCATCACAGGAATCTTTATCGCTCGACTGCTCATCGTCTCCCAAGGCTTGCTCTGCCTCGTCTCATTGGTCGGGGACCAAGGCCTAGTTATACATGAGGTTCAGCTCGTGCACCCTGGTCCACTCCACTCGGACTCCTCCAAGAGGTCTTGGAGTGGCTTGAAGTTGGCGGCTGAGCTGCCTGTTAGCCGGTCCGTTAAGTACTCCAGTATTCCCTAGAGTTCCCTTTTGTAGGAAGGCACTTGAAAGGTAACAGGCTCAGGCCCTCCATGGGGGCTTGCTGCCATCATGTAGAGTGGCATAGGAAGTGTTCCATTTGCCTTGCCGACCGTTTTGATGGCTTGCTCGTATGCCTCCTGGTCAGAGAACGGCAGGTCAATTGTAGCGAGGACGTGCATTCAATCCCGCTCATCCTCTGGGCATGGGATATACTTGGTCAAGGACTCATAGGGCTTCTTGACCTGAGTGTTCCCTTTGAGCATAGCAGACATGGAGTCCAGGTCGACTGGTGAGGTCTTCCAAGTGTCTATTTCTATTCGTACGGTGTTAGTTCTATTGCCAAGGAATATCAAGCCGTTACCCCAATCTTCGATGACTCTAGCGTTGCGCATCCAGGGTCGGCCTAATAGGACATCGTAGTCCACTCCCTTCATGACTATAAAGTCAACGGAGAATTGGACTCCTGCGATCTTCACTGGCCAATTTTTCAGGACCCCGAATGGTTTCACTCTCATACCGTTTGCTAGCGTGACGTTAAACCTAGCAGCTTCAACAGGCGAGTTTCCCCAAGTCTGCAGCACCACATGACTAAGCACACTAACCCCGGCTCCCATGTCTACGATTCCCTTCCTTGTTGCGTCACCCAGGGCTAGGACCGGCAGGACTGCGTGCATCTCAGAGCCTTCCCAAAAGGCGTTAACGTGCAAAGATTTAGGTACAGAGTGCAGCATGAGACTGGGCAATTGTGTTTCTGCATCCTGGTCTTGAGGGTCTACCGTGATCTACTCTTGTGAGCCCTCAACCCACTGCCTAAGGTCTTGCCATAGGGCAGGGTGCTGCTTAAGCAGATCTCCTAGGCCAAATGTTACAGGGATGATCACTAGTGTGGTCAGGAGATTGCTAAATACTCATCCCTCCTTTAACCTAGATTGTCCGGGCCAATGGCCGCGGCTGATCTGCGGCTCTGTTGCATCTAGTCTTGGTCTCAGTGGCACTGCTTGTGGCATAGTAGCCTCGGCTGACTTAGGTTGAGGCGGTGACATTGGCATGCTTATGCTGGAGAGATCATCAATCTCGTCCTCCGTGATGCATTCAGCATCTTTGAGGTGCTGTTGAGCCTCCCTCACCCATTCCTTCACCTTTTCTATGGCCTCCAATTGTCGCTTGGGGTGCGGGTATTCCCCTATCTTAGTGCTTCCCTTTTCGGCTGTCTTAGGGGCTGAAGTCTCTGCCTCCGCGTCTGAGACTTTCTTCCCAGCAGTTAAAGTCGTAGCACTCTCGGTCTTCAATGCGACCTTAGCGTCCGACCTCTTCTTTTTCCGCCTATGGGTTTTCTTTCCTATTGAGGCTGCGTCCAGGTTGCTAGGTCCTGGCAGAGAGATGCCAGCCTGCTTGGTTTGGGCTCGGGTCATAACTCATAAGGGGATAGGTGTGGCCTCCCCATTAGGGTTTTCGACACCAAACAGCCCTAATGGGATGGATGGCAAATTAGTTGCGCTAGAGGACGGCTTCCACTTTGGGCAATCAATGAAAAGATGGGTGATTCCGCACTCTGCGCACCTTTGATCAGCCTTGTCCCTGTTTTGCTGCTCTCTTTCAGGGCAGCGTGATGAGACATGACCGGGGTGTCCGCAAGTCCAACAAGTGACTGGATCCTGTGGCTGCCTTCCTAGACCTCTACCCCGTCCTCTTCCCAACGCCATCACCGGCACGGGTCGATAATCCATGAGGACCGCGTTACCCTCGTCGTCATGCGAGATGTAAGGGTATATGTAGGTCTCTTCATCATTTGGCTCCTCCACGTAATGAACTGGAGCGTCGCTCGGTGGGTGGGTCACATAAGGACCAGGCGATCTAGGAATGCCGATGGGATTTATGTCCATTCTAGGGACGGCGAGTTTCATATCGTTAGGCGCGGGTAGAGCCAATGGGGCTCCCCTTCCGAAGAATGGCTGCGGCCTGTTAGCTAGATAAGGCTGGCCGTAGGGTTGCGAGTATGGAAACCTTCTTGGTAGCCTGCATTGTGCGGCATCGTGGCCAAACCTCCCGCAGTTGGCGCAAGGTCTTGACCTAGGGGCTTGACACTCGGCCGGCAAGTGGTTTCCTCCACAGTACATGCACTGGATGTGCGGGCGCGTTGGTCATCTCAGCATGTCCTGTATCTTGGCTAATTCCATCTTGACCTCCGCCAAGCCTTGGTCTGTCTCAGTGGCTTTCCCCTTATCTTGGGGTGACGGGTTCGACCGCTCACTAGAGGCTGGCGTTCTCTCTAAACTCCGCGGGTTGGTTTCCTCTAGATTTGAGCCCCTAGAGCTCCGCTCTTTCAGCTGGTCATCGACTCTGATGGCTTCCTCAAAAACCCTAGCCACCACGTCTCACTGCAAGCTTGAGTTGCCTGCCAGTGCCTTATATAACTCCTCATCTCGAATTCCGCTGATGAATACAGTTGATACTGCCCTGTCAGTCGGTCGCTCGCCTAAGGGGATTCTTTTAAAGAGACTTCTCACGTGGGTCACGTAATCGCGGATGCTCTCCTTCTCCTTCTGTTTGACATTCATCAAGCGTACTAGTAGGTTGTTAGAGTATCCGGGCTCGGCAAACCTCTTGACGAAGAGATCCTTGAGGTTATTGAAGTTGGCTCGTTCTATGGCATCTAGGCTTGTATACCACGTCCTACCCTTATCGCTTAAGCAAAGTCTGAATGCTTGCGAACATTGAGTCTGGTCGTTGAGGCCATTGGCTTCGCAGACTTGCTCAAACTACTCTACAAAGCTGTACGGATTGTCGTGTGACTGGTACTTGTGGAGTTGCTTGGCAACAATCGGTATTTTGGCCTGGCTCTTTGAGCCCTGGTTTTCCCCTAACCCTGCAAGCAGCGACGTCGCTAGTGCAGTGGCACTCTACTCTACTGTAGTGTTATCGAGCAGCCGTTTCATGAGGAGCTAGCTCAGCATCAGGTCTCCCTCTAGTGCTCTTTCCTGGTCCGTTCGGTTCCGGCCAGCCAAGTTTAGCACTCGTTGCACCTCGTGCAACTCCATGCTTTGCCTTAGGCTCCTGGCTTGTTGATCCCTATTATACTCGGCAATGCCTTGCAATGCCTTGCGAGCTAGCCTTCTCTCCTCCTCTAGGTCTGCAATGATTGCATCTGCCATCCTGCCACGGTGCTCGTACTGGGCATGCGCATCGTAACTGCTCACCATCTGCTATATAGCATCTGGGAATGCGCTCACATCGAGCTCCTCGGTAAACCGATGGTCTGAGCCTTCCTCCATCATGGTCGAATTCTTGCGCCTCGCCGCGTTGTCGATCAGGCTGACTAGTCGTGAGTGACAGGTCCTTTGTTGTTGGCGCTCCTCGCTTTGTTCTCTCCTGCGCTTTGCATGTTTGTCTATGTCCTGGGTCCTCTCCTATTGGTGGGTTCCTTGAGCGATTTATCTGAGTGAGTTCCGTTATTTACTGAATACAATTCTTAATTTACAGCCACTCGGTGAGTGTGTTGTTCCTCGTGCACTCGTGCCCAATCAGGCTTTCAGTTTTCTTAAGTGTACTTCAAGTGCAAAATTCAATGTGAGTGTAGCAAGCAATTCCTCGGCGCCTCACTCACCCCTGCTCGTTTCTGGTCTGATAGGCTTGTAGGTCCATTTTCCGGCCGTTCAGTCAGGGTTCAGGACTCCTGGTATTTTTCTTTGTTTGCTTCCAATCGATCAGGTCTTCATGGCTCAGCGGCTTGCGTCCTAGTCCGTGGATCCCTCAACTATCTACTACCCACCGCTAAGCGGCTGTGCACTACAATTTCTCTTATCCCGTGTGCCAAAATCAAGTGCTGAACGCCCGAAGGGTTTCGACAAGTTGCGCTAATGTGCATTTGCCGGTCTGGTCGAATTTCTAACAACTTTGACAAAAAGTTGCATTCGGACCGAGTGGTCCGAATTGCAGGGTCCGAGTGGGTCACTCGGACAGCCGAATGGCATGGGGTCAAGGGCCGAATCTCCAGATCTGGCTCGGACGATTTTTACTCGGACGGGCCGAATGGCATGTTTGACAGATTCGAACAGGCTAATTCGGACAGGTCGAACCGCAGTTGGCCGAGGGTCGAATCCGGGGTGTGGCCGAGTTCCGATTTTGGAATTCGGATGGGTCACTCGAACGGGCCGAATGGCACAAGACCGAATGTGCCACGTGGTCAAAAAGGTTCTGGCTCGGACGGTCCGAGGAGGGTCTCTCGAACGGGTTGACTCAGACGGTCCGAGTGCCGACTAGGGTTCCGACCGAGTGGTCGAATGGCAAGGGGCCGAAGGCCGATTCTGGGCCTCGGCCCAGAAGCAATAGCTCGGACGGGCCGAAAACGGCGCGACGGAAACAGCGCGATGCCGATCCTGCCCAGTTCTTATGATTTACTCAACCATTACAAGCACAAACCTCTAGATACCATCTAGGGGGTTTGAGGGAGGGATTCATATACCTAAATGGATCGGTGAGTGCGTCGGTGCTGCGATTGAATCACACGGCCTGGGGCTTTCTAGCTCTCTCTCTCTTTCTCTCACATTGAAATGGCACAAATGAGTTCTCTTTTGGCCTCCCGGTTCTTATATGCCCTCCCAGCTGTGGCGTTGACACCCCTGATCCCTCTCTTGTCGATCTTAGTCCTCACTAGCAAGCATTTTGCGCATTTGCATGACTTTTTCCCTGTTTTTACCCTGTTTTGAAACAGTGAACCCTACCCTTTTCCGGTTCGATCTCCTAGCTCTAACCTACGCTAAATTCAACAAAAATCAAAGGCAAAAAACTGGAATAGATTCTCCATACTTTCCAATCATCAAACAACCAAAATATCCAAAATACTTACTTGTTCCGAAGATTAAAAGTACCCAACTTTCTACCTATCTCAAGCTCCATTTCGGGGATGAATACCCTACTCCGATGCTCAATGTGAGGCGCACAAGTGCTCAAGCTTGAATCCGTTAGTCCCGGGACGGAACCAAAATCTGGGAGCTTTCGCTCAACCGCCAAGACCCTTGGACTGCTTATTCTTTCAAGCATTTCAAGCGAGCTCTAATGGCTATCTCTCACCTAGCCGACGCGCCGTCGATCCTACGAGTGTAGTGAGATTACCTTGATGCTCGATCAAGTACCCTCCTCTCTCTTGCACTCCGGTAGCTCCACGATCCTAGATGCTAGCGCAAGCATCCTCAAGCCTCCTCCATCTCCAAGCTCCATCCTCCATAGCCGCGCGCGCAAGAGAAGAGAAGGGAAGAGAAGAGAAGAAGAGGAGAGGAGATGGTGAAGAGCTTCACCCTCTTGATCCCTCACCCTCACACACACTCACCCCCTCACACTCTCACACTCCCTCTCTCAAGAGCACACACAAGTAAGAAGGAGAGAAGAAGAGAGGAAGAAGAGGACTCATTTTGCCACACACCAAAGAATGAGCTTCTCATTCATTTTTCAACTTTATATACAAAACCCTAAATCCCTTTCAGGCGGTCATCCCCTTTTCCTCTTTTACATGGCCGGTCGTAGCCTAGGCCCTCTTTCCCATTTCCCACCATTCTAATTTACCCTATTCCCACTAATGCATACACTTTGCACAGGAGCGAGCCTGGCACTCTTTTACACAGATTTGGGGGCGCTCCCATATTTTAATGGTGCGCCTTTTCCTCTTTTATTGCCGTGGCCCAACACGGAAGCCTCTTGAGGGATGTGTCCGAATATTTGAATTTTTCAGGGATTGATTGCCAGTCAAGGCACCTTTTTTGCTCTTTTTCCTTCTTCCCAGTTTCCGCTCCTCTGTGCTGCGGTAACGTGGTCGGAAACACGGTAACAGATGGTTTTCAATATTTTCGCTTAATAGTACTTCAAATAAATAAATCAAATAAATAGACATTAACAATACTTCAAAAACTAAATGAAATGAAAAAACATGTTATATAACATGCCGAAGAGATGGCACATGTCTCTTCGTATTTAAATAATTATGGGGGAAGGTGCCATTTCACAGTCCATTCAAAATATCATGTTTGTTGAAGATATATGGTTTCATTTTTTTCAGTGTATTTGTAAGATCATGACATTTTTGTTTTTTCTATATGTTCAAAATATTGTTTTCTTTTCCTTTAATTTTACTACTAATTAATTATTAACTACTACAAATGCTACTTAGTAAAATTATTAATACTTCTAATAAGTCTAACTAATTAACCAACACTACTAATATGACATAAGTCCGTACTAACTAATATATTTACTAACTATAATAATATAATCTAATCGTTAAAACTAATGGTTTACAATAAGATGACTAAATCTAGTCTAATAATTTAAACTAAGACAACTAATTGTATAAAGGAAGGACAAAGACTAACTAATCATGTTGACTAAACTTGAAGGCCTATTTTTAGCATCCGCCATGCTGACCCCTTATTGCCATGGAGCAAAGTAGACAAGCTTCCATTGGGCATATAATTGAAGATGAGGAGCTTCTTCTAGTTTGAGAAGTAGTAGGCTCGAAGGGGGATGAGGTTCTCATGCCTGAGGCCACCGATCATCTCCATGCAGGTCGTATAGTACTCCTTGATGTTGGTGACATCTCAAAGCCTTTTCATAGTCACGACAAGGCCATTGTCGAGCATGGCATTGTATGCAGTCCCTAGGCTTCCTTTCCCGAGCACCTCCACAAACGTCTATACACTCACTCTCCCCCTACCTCTCTCTCTCACACATTCATTACCTCTGATATCTCTCCCTTTCTCCCCTCCATCTCAATGCATCTATGTTTGTGTGCTCTATTATCTTTGCCACCTTTCTCTCTCACTCTCTCTCCTTAGTCAGCATATCCACAATCACCATGATTGAATTATACCCTCCTTGAACAGAAGGTAAGCCAACTACGAAATCCATATTGATGAACTTCCATTTCATTTGTGGAATGTCAAGTGGCTGGAGCTTGCCTGGCATTTTGACACGCTTAGCTTTCACCCGTCGGCAACTTAGGCATTCAATGACATATCCGAGTACATCACGCTTCAGTCTTTCTCAATAGTAACTTTTCCTGATTGCATTAAGAGTTTTTGCATTAACATATTATTTACAAGGCGTCTTTGCTTCTTGTTGGCTGGGAACATTGAGGTGTCTTCTCGTGTTGGATTGCGGAATTGATTTAATGCAAGAATCGATATTAAAAAAATTAAGGGCGGTCACTTATGTGATAGCTCAATGAGTAATTTTTAAAACATCCCAAGCCCGAATTTGTTTCTTGATATGAAGTGTTATGGCGAGAATATTGCAGGTTACTTCTGCTCTTAGAAATTGACTTCTCTATGGTTTTATGCAAAGGGAAGCAGTATTACATGACTGAGCATATGTCTCGCATACCCACTAAAGAAGCCGTTGGACATGGCATTACAAACGAATTGCTAGATGCTCATCTGTTTAACTTGCCTAGTGAATGAGATTTGTTTAGAGCTAACTTGACTCCACACTAGGCAGATGACATAGTCTAAGTGCTTGAATACGGATTGCCTGAAAGACTCATCGAAAAAGCCTAACTTAGGTGACTCATTCTTATAGTCCAACCCTATTAGCTGGATAGTAGGCCAACTCTATAGGCTAGGGTAGGACAGGTTGCTATGAAGATGCCTGTGTGAGCATGAAATGCATGACGTACTTGTAGAGGCACATGGGGGGATTGCATAAGGATACTTCAGTGGAAATACGACAGCCCGCAATGTGTTGCAGTCTCTCAACTGTGGTGGCCTACCCTTTTCCAAGATGCATTACAATTCATAAAGCACTATGACGAGTGCTAACGGACCAAGGTACCTATACGCAATGACAAAATGGAGTTAAGCTCAATTATTGCAAGACAACCATTCGAAAAGTGGGGGATTGACTTCATTAGGCCTATTAGTCTTGCAGCACAATACTTGTCACAGGTGAAGTACATCATTGTTGCCATCGATTATCTTACGAAATGGGTGGAGCAAGTCATCTCATGATTTAGCTGCCACATTGAACTAGTTAATGATCAAGGCACGCACTTCATCAATGAAGTGATCGCTCACCTCTTGTCCACCTTCCTGATCATCCATCAAAAATCCTCACCGTACTACCCTCAAGCGAATGGCCAGGTTGAGTCCACAAACAAGATTCTAGTAAACGTCCTAACCAAAGTAGTTTGTGCTTCACGCAGCAACTAGGATAACAAACCAATGGGGCAGCCTTGTGGGCCTAATTAGAGAGCCTATAAAACGGCCATAGGATAGACTCCCTTCAGGTCGACCTACGGAACTGAAGCAATTTTACTGATAGAGTTCTTTGTTCTTAGCTTGAGAATGGCCCTTCAAGAGAGATGTGATGGAAGAGAGGCATGGAGGGAGTGCCTAATTGAGCTAGAATGCTTATCGGAGACTTGACTTCTAGCTACCTATGCATTAATATGCGAGAAGGCAGAGTTGGCTTGACAAGCTTGTCAAGCAATGAGATTTTGAATAGGGAGACTTAGTACTATTGTACTCAATGAAATGTCATAAACAAAAGATGAAATTTAGAGGGCTAGGACCTTTTAGAGTTCGCACCATCAGCCGAACCGGTAATGTAGAACTCGAAATCCTAGAGGATGAGGGCATAGGCTTCTTGACGGCATCTGCTTAAAGAAGTACTACCCTCCCACACACCCACTACATGAGCTTCCATTGCTAGAATCCCCTGTCAAGGTACAAGTAGCCACTATCACGAAAATTGAAGATGAAGATGAGGAAGCTGTAGCTCCGCCGTCCTACCTGCACATGATTGTCACTGCCCAAAAAACACATACTTTTGATGCATTGATCGATGAGGGAGCTGACTTTAATATCTTGACTCCATTGGATTCAAATTGGCAGACCACAATTAATGCCAAACTCAGCCCATTTGGGGGTCGATCATATGCACCTCTAGGAAAGTGCAAGGTTGCAGTCCCTATTGAGTCTGGAAGCATACCAATGATATTTTATGTGTTTTCAAATACAAAGGATGCAGGTGTGGAATTGCTATTGGGACGTATGTTTAAAAAGAAGATACTATGCAATGTGGACTACTAGTCACAATGCATTCATCTAGCCATTGGCAACGTACAAATAATCATGGCTTTCAGTAAGGGCAGCACGGCTCCATCGAAGCCTGCGAAGCCACCGATAGAGCAACCCACCACCCAGCCTAAGGAGGGGGGTCGTGCCTTGTCACAACCTGCCAAACCTCAATGCTAGCAAACCATAGAGACCAGAGCTAAGGCCCAGGAACCACAGTTCAAATGGATGCCTAGGCACAAAGGTCCACCTCCTAGAAGCAGGCACAAATAGTCAATAGGTATCAAAAGATTGCAAAGGCCTTATCGATGTCCCCTCAAGCTATTCAACCAATTAAAAGCTTGAGGATATTTGTGTAAAATAATATGGATGGTCTTCCAAGAAAAGACAAGTATGTATGCCTCTAGTTACATAGGAGCTCTTCTCAAGAGTTAAGGGAATGTGTTTTTTAGGGAGTTGTACCTAAGGGAATGCAAAGGTAATCCCAATAGAGACGTGAGGTATTCCCAACTTCAATACCTTGAGGGTACTATAGCAATGCTTTAGTGGTCTCACTTTAATCAAAACAAGCTAGTCCTTCTCAATTCCACTTGAAGGCCTTGTGGAGGCCCTTCTCAATTGCACTACTTGAGGCCTTATGGAGGCATTAGGCTTGGAAATGGGACGTTTGGTTTGAGATATATCATGGCCAAAAGTGTAGACTATGATCCCTTGAGGTGTTCCCCTTACAATATTCAAAGGGTTCTTAATAAACTGGACATGGTCACTTTTCCCAAACAAGGGTGATTGGAGATGCCTCTAGGTAGGCAAAGTGATCCTTCTATGATGCAAAGTGGATATGTTGGATATGGTCCTTAATAAATTGGATATGGCTACTTTTCCCAAACAAGGGTGATTGGAGATGTCTCTAGATAGGCAAAATGATCCTTCTATGATGTAAGCAAAGTACCAAACTTGGCCAAGGCCTTAAGAGTTTCTTTAGGGATGATGGTGGCCCCTTGAGGTGTCCTTCATAGGAAGTATCATATGAAATTGCTTATGGATAGATAAGGTATTTTTGCCACATCTCCCTTTTTGAGATTTTCAAGTGTAGTGTTACTAATGCTCTAGAGTACAATGTAAGGAATTGGAGTGGTTTTTAGAGCTTCGAGTGGTGTAGAGGCAAGATGGTTAGACCTCAAGGTATTTATTGACCCAATATCTCAATGGTACTCTATCAAGTGTGGATGGGGTCTCTCTCCAAGAAATTCAAGATGTAAATATTTTGTTGTTTAGGAAAGTCAACTTTGAATATCAAGCAATAAGACTTGAGGTGCAAAGCTTTCGATGAGTTTCTTTTTCCAATGAATTCATTCCATGAAGGCATTCCTCCAAATAATGTCTCAAGGATATTGTGCCCAATAAAAGAACGTTCTTTGTTCTCCCTAGCTGATCAAGTAGGTTAGCTCCAATCTCGTTAGGCTCTTAGGCATGCTGGCACTATGTTCCACTTATACAAGACCTTCAAAACGACGTCTCTCTTAATGATGGATGTCCTCGAGTTATTAATACCTCAATGCATATTCTTGATGTGTTAGCGCACTTATGGCTAAGGTTTTGTTCAAGATGGGATGCTTCTTTTCTCATCAATGTGAGGACGAGTCCTTGGGGTGCTAAGGGGCCAAAAGTAGAAGCCTATGGAGCATAGAGGCAATGAAAAGAACCTTGGAGGTATTAATACCTTGAGGGGTGCTTCAAACATTATAAAGGTCTCTATTATTAGGTAAGAAGGTGGTGTAAGGACTTTGGGTTTTTAGGTAAGGTGATTAGGATGTCTCCAATCTAAGGCTTTTGCTAGGAAAACTTTAGAGCTATGTTCTCTTACTCCATTTCAAAGGTGGGCAAGGTAAGCATTGTAACCTTCAAGGTGGAAAGAAGAGTGGCATTCCAAGGGTTCAAGGGTAGAGTATGCCACATATCCTTGAGGAATACTACAAGGAAAGTTGGAGTCTTTGTTGCCAATACAATGTCATGATAGAAGCAATAATGCACCTAAAAGAAATTCTCTTCAAAAGCTAAATAAGGCCACAAGCTTTATAATCTTAATGTAGGTGGTTTTGAGTCACAGTAACACAAAAGAAGCCTTGAGGTATTCCCAAGTCCAATACCTTGATGGTACTTTTGAAAAGAACTATAGCTTTATCTCAAAAAGATCCAAAATAGGCTATGCCACCCTTGAGAGGCAAAATGTTCCACTAATGCAAAGATCGCGAGGAGTTGCTTGGGTTGGAGCAGATTGAAAAGCTCAATTATCATTGGAAATGTTGCCTACAACCTTTCAAGGAAAACTCCAACCATGAGAGTGTGCTTATATAATGCAAGTGAGGGTACACTACACCTTACAAGCTACCAAAGTGCAAAGAAGTGTAAGGCTATGCATTGACAATGCTCAACAAGCTAGAAACACTAATAATTGAATACCAATGCTAATCAATCATGAATACAATGAAAATCATAGAGCTATGCACCTTCCATTAATGAAAAATATGCACCCAAGAATGCTCTTTAAGATAATGAAGTATGAAAACCTTGTAATCTATGCAAATCAATCAAATGAATAGAATGCATGAGAATGCTCTACACCTAGTTCTCACCTGGCTAACTTCACCACTCGATCCAAGCTATGGAACCACCAATATGCTCCCTACTCTATCCAAGCTATGGAAGCACATAAGAATGAATCTACGAGAAAAATGTAATAAAGTCACCATTTTCCATCTTTTTTTATAGTATAGCTTAACATGGCTTCACAATCCTTGGTTGAGCTCCTTGATCATTGTAGTCTCCTCCTCTTTAATTTGGTTCCTGTTGCTACCATGGGCAAAGAGAAGGAAGAAGAAGACATAGAAGTAAGAAGAGGAGAAAGAAAACTTCTCCCATGCATTCTCTCTCAACAGTTTTATTTTTGGATAGCTGGACCTCATCAGTTGTATCACAGTTTGTCTCATAGGCCAGTTTTGGTCTTTAGAAGACATTAATATAACTTTCTTTCTTTCTCTCTCTCTCTCTCTCTCTCTCTCTCTCTCTCTCTCTCTCTCTCTCTCTCTCTCTCTCTCTCTAGATATGGCAATACCACTTCTCACTCACCATGTGGATGTGGAAGGAAGAAGGAGATGATTGGAATTAGAGAATACAAAGCAAAAGCCTCTTCCAAGTTCTTTCTTACTCTCTCACAAGTTACATTGATGAAGGTGAGAAGGAATAACATACCCAATTACATGCTTTGACATTGTTAATATGAACCTTGGAATTGAATTCTTACAATGGTTTGTGCCTTTGTTTTCATGCATTATCAATAGCATCATATGACCTCCTAATATTTGAAATATAAGTCAAGGGGTTAAGAATATACTTAGCCACTCAAATAATGGCTAGGATGGCATATTGGTAGGAAGGCTTTGCAAGGCTTGGACGACAACACCTTCCCATAAAATGAACTCTCATATTTGGAGAGTGGTGAGCCATAAGCTCTTGGTCCATAGTGGTCTTGTTAAGATAATCAATATTCCCTCTCTTTGGGCTTGTTGTAGAAAAGAAGAAGCACTAGTCCATCTATTGATGGGAGTGTGTCTTGGTTCACTCGATTTGGAATTTGGTGAAAAGCTGGTCAAAAGCTACTATCTTAATGACAATCTAAGCATGAATACAACCTTATTTGGTGATGTTAAAAAAAATGGATGAAAAGACCATGAAAGTAATTTACATGGTTAGGGTTGTGACTCTTGAGTTCATTTGGAAGATCAGAAATGAATCTACCCTTGGAGGCAATGTAATGGCAATCCCTATAAATAGGAAAACGAGAGCTCAATTATACTCTTAGAATACTAACTAGGAATCTTAGAGCTACCTTGTGAATTTTCAAGGCTTTTTGTGAGAAAATGGCTAAGGTGTGATGCACAAGGTTTTCCTTATTCTTATGCTTGTATTTACTTTAATTTTTGATACAACATTTTGACTTGCATTATTTAAAAACTATATACGCAATTCAACTGTTGTCTCAATTGCAAATGAATGGTACTCACAATTGTACACATTGTACCTATAGATATGCATGTATACATACACATGTAATCATGCATAAAACATATATACAAATAGATGTATTTTTGCACATATAGACATAAATACTTATTCATCTTACATATCTTTACACACATAAATAGCATGTTAACATGTATACACACATTTACTTAGGTAAATTTCATGTATGTTTATGTATACTGTATTTATAGACATTTAAATACAAAGTTTTATATGTACTCATTTACTTGAATACTTATACATAATACATTCAATAACAATTTACTCATTAACAATCATTCTATGTAAACAATCAAAATAGTTTTAATACATATGTTTGTATATCTATATAATTGTATTTTAAAACTACTAATATACTATATAAAAACTTATCTAATAAATTATATATACTCAAATGATTATTAGAGAGAGAGAGAGATAGAGGTGTTAGTTTTGCTAAGCTTAAAGCTTGTGTTAATTTCTAAGTTTAGCTAATTTTGAGATGTTATGCATGTCGTAGTCTTAAGCTAGCTAACTTCATCATGTGCACTTTATTTATGAAGCTTAAAGTATATTCTTACCTAGAAGGCAATGCCCTGGGGACTCATTGAAGACTTATTGAAGCCCCAACTCAGTGAGGGGTCCAAAAGCATGAGTGACATGTAGTGGGAGACATGCATGAGATGGGAGCTCCATGAAATCAAGTGCCTTGAATCCCTTGCCACTTCAACAAAGTAGAGGGATTTGTGCTATTGCTAGGTCCTGACTCCATTTTAACATTGTTGACTCTAAATGCTACACCATGTTAGTCAAGCCCACAATCTACACCATGTCATGACACGCTTGTGTTGTCGAGTCACGAGCAAACTATATTACCGTAATAGCCAAGCCCCAACACCATCTTGGCATCACACTAAATGTGGGAGAGAGAGAGAGAGAGAGAGAGAGAGAGAGAGAGAGAGAGAGAGAGAGAGAGAGAGAGAGAGAGAGAGAGAGAGAGAGAGAGAGAGAGAGAGAGAGAGAGAGAGAGAGAGAGAGAGAGAGAGAGAGAGAGAGAGATTCAAAGTGTCCATACTAGCTTCAGTTTACTTTAACAAAGTTTTTCAAGTTCTTAGCTTTCAAAAGAAATAAACAACTCATTTTCTAGGGCATGTCTTAGTTACTAATGTACAAATGCAAAATATTTAGAATTCAAATAAGATAGGTTTAATCTTAGGTTAATAATTCAATGTGGGGATGGATCTGACAAGTCAATTAAATTTACCTAAGAAATCCAAAAATTCTATTAGAATATTCAGCAAAAGAAACCCTATGTTTACAGGCTAAAAATATTCATTCAAGAATGGGTGGCAAAAAAATTATATTGAATTCTAAAAGTAATGCAAAAAATACCAGTGAGATTATAAGCTGCCTTGGGTTTCACTAAATAAAAATAAGTTTGATAAAATATTTTGATGCTACTAAATCTCAATGATTCAAGATATTGATTATCAATATCTAATGAGAATTACTCACATATAAAATTAATTAAATTGATGACTGGAAACTTTAGGAAAATTGGCCCCATTGTGGGTAAATGACTAAATTGCAAGGTTTACTCAAAGTGAACTACCTTACAAGAAGGTACTTCACTTAGAATGAAACACAAAGTCAAAGATTGATTGGGAGTCCCAAAAGCAAGAAATCTAGGCATGATTTTTGAAGTTGCTTGATGGGTAGCTTGGCAACTCTCTCTCTCTCTCTCTCTCTCTCTCTCTCTCTCTCTCTCTCTCTCTCTCTCTCTCTCTCTCTCTCTTCTCTCTCTCTCTCTCCTCTCATATATTATAATAACATAATATTACATTATATATTGTAATGTTGTTATAATATTATAAAATAATCTAGATATAATATTATTACAACATTATACATATAATCATATTCAAATATAAGTATATATTAATGTAGTATAGTATTATTATAATAAATTATTTACATTATAAAGTTATTTAAGGTAGTTATTATGACCATGTTATATAATATAATATAATATATATAATATTATTATATGTTAGATAGTTATTATAGCTACATTATAATTTGATGTTATTATAATCCCCAATAGTAATAATATAATAATTAAAATTTTCTAATATAATGTAATATTATATTATATAAAAATAGTAACTTTATTTATAAGTATACTTAATTGTGGATAATAATGTTGGTATGTTCATATAATAATATGATATGAATATTATTATTACAATAAGTCAAAACTAGCATTATATGAATATATGAGGGAGAGGGGAGCTTCGAAATTCTTTTTTGTCAAAAGGGGGGTTTATTAATAATCCCCTTTTGGGAGTTTTTTTTGGAAAAGTCCTCCTCAATGGGAACACACACACACACACACGCATGCACGCGTGCGTGCATGCACACGCACACGCACAGGCGTGCGCGCGCGCGCGCACGCGCACACACACACACACACACACACACACACACACACACACACACACACACACACACACACACACACACACACACACACACACACACACACACACACACACACACACACACACACACACACACACACACACACACACACACACACACACACACACACACACACACACACACACACACACACACACACACACACACACACACACACACACACACACAATGCACACACGCACACGCACATGCACACGCACATTGGAAAAGTCCTCCTCAATGGGAACACACACACACATGCACGCATGCGTGCACGCGCGCGCACGCACACGCACACGCACACGCACACGCACACGCACACGCACACGCACACGCACACGCACACGCACACGCACACGCACACGCACACGCACACGCACACGCACACGCACACGCACACGCACACGCACACACGCACACGCACACACACACACACACACACACACACACACACACACACACACACACACACACACACAATGCTTTCAAAAAAAATTAAAGAAAAAATGGGGTTGCCTTAACAATCCAAGACTTTAGACAGTGGCCCAAATCTATTTATAAAGAGAGTGGAAACGGCCTCAAATCTCATAGTATGTTGAGGAGCGGCAAATGTAGTGCTCCTCTATCTTTGGCTCTAGCTAGCATATTTAATATATGCACTTCTTTTGGTGGTATGGATCTATATCTATTAGTCAGTTTGTAACTAATCTAAAGAGGTGTGTAGTTGGCCAATAGCACATTTGATCCCGTGTGAGAGGTGGGTGTCCATGTATCTTGGACCAATGATAAATCCATCATTTGTAGTATGGAGAAGATGCTCTATATGGAAAGGCATTTTTGTTAGCAATTCTTGCACTAGTGCGAAGCATAACCATGGTGTCCAGCTGAGATCCATCTTGATGACCCTACTAATCTTTGAACAACTCAAGGTAAGAGATGGTGCATTGAGGGAGTGTTATAAGGGGGGGATTTTGTCCATGATAAAGCCATGTAGCTGAAACCAAGTTGATAGTTGTGGATACCAATGTGAAGTATCATCCTCTTTGGCAAGTTGTCGAGAGGACTCTCGAGCCATTTAGGCATATCTATGTCTACGTAGATCCCATAGACTATGTACACATGTGACTGATCTAGTGAGGGCCTCTATTACAATCGAAGAGAGAAGGGGAAGAAGAGAGAGAGAGGAAATGGGACAAGGAGGGGGAGGGTTGGAGAAAATTATTTCATCAAAAAGGGGTTGCTAGGGATTCCCTTTTCAACAAAAAATAAATGAATTGAAGCATTCATAGAGAAAGAGATAGATAGAATCAATTTATGAAGCCCTAACTAGAGGAAAATGATAGATTCTTTTGTGTTGAAGAAGACTTTGGAGACTTCACCACAATCATAGTCTCAGTCCACATAGGGGATGATTACTGAGGGCACTTTGACACCACCATGGTCTACCCATAATGGGGGTATGGGTATTGATCAAGCAATCTAACTTGGTCAATCCAAATGTCCTAGACCTCAACATAGGCATCAATGACACATTCATAAGTGGATACAAGAGATTATTGCTCGAGCTAGAGCTAGACTCCTTTGTACCCTGATAAGATTGTATCATCAACTAGAGTTCTCTCTTTTTTTCACATGTAGCTTTTAGTTTTCTTTTACTATTCATTTACCCTTACATTTGTTGTTTTTTTTGGATAGTTGTATCATCATGCAAACGATTGTAACTCATGGGCTTGTAGGCCATTTGGCCTCTTGCAGCCATTCATATATCCTTACATCTATGTGTGTGTGCACACGTGCGTGTACTTGTGTGTCCACTCTATCACTTTGTTCATTGCTATGTGTGTGCGTGGAAATGAATCTATGTGGGTTTCAACAATACATATCCTCACATCTAGCAAATACCAATAACACAATATCATGTGGTAAGAGTAGAGTTCAAAAGGCAAGGTTGTGGCACCATTTTTTAGGGTGATGCATGTGTGAGAGAAGTCCATGTTCAATAGATGATGACTTCAAAAAGCTTGCTCCCTAGATATGTGGGAATCCTTGTTAAAGTTCTACATTGAAAATGTGTGAAGGTCATGGCCATTAGTACAAGTAAAATCACCCTTGAGGAAAGCAAAATTGTGCAATGGCTAATTGACTTGACGGATTCTCCTATGTCGTAAGTTAATAAGTATATTTCACTTGCTCGTTCTCACTTTTTTTGGACAAGTGTAGGAAAGATCTTGACCATCAAATAAGTTGTTGAACAAGGACATGGATATGCCTCCTCACCCTTGAGATGCATGCCATGTAATCACTAGAGGTATTCAACAATATAGAGGGAGACATTCACCAGGAGGGAGGGGAAAAGCAAGACAATCAAGACTACTAACATGTGCAAACATAGAGGAGGGCATTGTGATTGCCTATGTGAGGGAAGAATAACCTTGGGGGAGGCTATGCCATCTCGCCCCTCATGTAAGGGCATATTTGCTTGGACTTAGCAAGCTTGCAAGGGAAGGAGGAAATCGGTAATCTCTGAGAAGAGCATTGAAGAGGAGGTCAGAGAAGATGAAAGTAACAATGAAGAAAGTATTTCCTCGAGTAGTGCGAAAATGGGTGTGGGGCCAAATTAGAATAGAAAAGGTATAGAGGCAACCGAGAAAGAACCTAATGTTAGAAGTAGGGGACATGAGTGGTGAAACTTCTCTTACAATCATGTGTGCAAGCTTGTATCGAGGACCAATTAGAATCTTTAACAGTGAGTGTTTATAAGTAACATTTATTATGTTCTTGTGTATTGCCTTATCATACCAATCTTATAAGCAAGTATTTTAATGTTTTGACATGTAGGTGTAGACATCAATTCCTTTGCCTCTAGTTGCATAACATTGTTTGGATGCCATGCCCTTAATTAAACAAGTCAATGCGAGGTATATGTAACTCTTTGAGATCTCTTTAGTAATGGTTAAGTTTGAGGAATGTATATATTTCTCATTTCATTAGAGATTCCTAGGCACCAATGCAAATGGATGCATATTAGCTAAAGAAGCATAAGAAGCTGAAGGCGGAGATCAATGGTACTAAGTGTGCCTTCCTATTTGTAAGAGCTTTCGCTCGATTGCCAAAACCCATGGACCGCTTATTGCTTCAAGCATTTGAAAGGGAAGTAGAACCTAGGAGGAAGAAGCTTGGCGGTGAGAGTTATGGCAGATGGAGAGCAAGAGCAAGAGAGAGAGAGAAACTCAAAGTGGGAACTCCAACAACCACAATGTGTGGCCGAGCCTTTCTTTATTCAAACTATCACTAAAAGAATAAAGAATAAGTGACTGTGACGGGCGTTCACGACATGCAGTGTGTAGTGGCAGGTACTGTCAGTGTAGTAAAGTGTACTAATACACAGGCGGCTAGGTGGAGGTGCCTTTACGCCCAAAAACCTCCCACTTAAAGGCGAATCTGTCCCAGTGAGAGAGAAAAAAAAAGAATAAAGACAGTACAACATGTACACATGTACAACAGGATGAGAAAAAATACGTCATCTCATCCAACGCCCATCAATCTCCTGAGGAAGGCAAAGTGCTCTGTAGTGAGGCTCTTCATGAGCAATTTTGCAGGATTCTGCTCAATCGGAATATTGACAAGGTCAACAGACCTGTCCTCAATGACCTTGCGAATGAAGTGATACCTCACCTCAATATGTTTTGTCTTCGCATGGAAGACCGGATTCTTGGCCAACTGAATGGCACTCATAGAATCTGAATGCAATGTAGACATAGCATCTATCATACCAAGGTCTGCAATCAAATGGCCTAACCAGATAGCCTCCTTGCAAGTCTTTGTGGTTGCAATATACTCGGCCTCTGTAGTAGAAAGAGCCATACACTTCTGCACCTTAGACATCCAAGAGATAGCCCCTCCAGCATAAGTGAACACATAGCCAGAAGTGGACTTCCTACTATCTACATGTCCTACATAATCAGAGTCAGTGCACCCCACGACTTCTGTATCCTGGCTGCCATAGCAAATACACATTTATGTTGTGCCCTTCAGGTACCTCAAGATACCCTTCACAACATCCCAATGTTTCTTGCCAGGTGTAGCCATATAACGTGCCACAACCCCAACTGCAAAAGCAATATTTGGACGGGTGGCTATCATGGCATACATAAGACTGCCCCGACTGATGCATAGGGAATCTTGGCCATCTCGGCCCTCTGCTCATCTATCTGCGGACAATTGGCCTATGAAACCTTGACATGAGAAGGTAATGGACAGCCAATAGGCTTAACATCCTGCATACAGAAGCGCTCAAGGACTTTATGAATGTACTCCCTCTGTGACAGATAGAGTAGTCCTTGAAATCTGTCACGCGTAATGCGCATACCAAGTATATGAGAGGCCTGTCCTAGATCTTTCATCTCAAAGCTCTTCTTGAGTCGAGCCTTAAGAGCATCTAGCTCCTCATGAGCTATCCCTGCTAAAAGCATGTCATCCACATAGAGTACCAAAATTAGTAAAGAACCGTCATGGGCTTTCTTCATGTACAAGCACAGATCCATAGCACTACGGCTATAGCCCTGTGACTGCATGAATGCATCAAACTTATGGTGCCATTCCCTAGGTGCCTGCTTCAAGCCATATAGACTCTTCTTTAGCTTGCACACTAGGTGTTCCCTGCTAGGGTTTGCAAAGCCCTTAGGCTGCTCCATGTAAATCTCATCATGCAAGTCCCCATGTAAAAAAGCTGTCTTGACATCCATTTGGTATAAGTCCAGGTCAAGCTGTGCAACCAAAGCCAAGATTAAGCGTAGGGTGGTCATCTTGACCACAGGAGAAAAGACTTCATCAAAGTCAACACCATGCTTCTGCTTAAAGCCCTTAATAACCAATCGAGCCTTGTATGCTGGCTTGGGGTGTCCAGGGGTACTTTTCAGCTTGTACACCCACTTGCATGGCAAAGCCTTCTTACCTTGAGGGAAGGAAACCAAATCCCAAGTCTGATTCTTATGCAATGAGTCAAGCTCAGACTACATAGCCCTCTCCCAAGAGTGACAATCACCCCTGTGCATAGCCTCATTAAGTGAGAGGCTCTCCTACATCTGTAACCAGTACATAATCCAACTCAACCCAAGCTCTGTTGCCTGACCAAAATCATGTCTAACATCAGCATGTCTAACATCTAGGCCATGAGCATCAAGTGATGCTGCACGTTGTCTAGCTAGCTATGGAGCGGGTTGTAAGGGAGCAGGTGGCTCCTCCTGAAAGATAACTCTGTGTACCTCAACCACTTTCTCAGGCTGCATATGCAATTTTTCCTCATGAAAGATGACATCATGGCTATGGATCAGTTTCTGTACCTGCAGATCCCATAGACAGTAACCCATCTCTTTTGCATCTCCATAGCCAAGGAAAATGCATTTGTCACTTTTAGGATCCAGCTTATTGCGTTTATCCTTGGGCACATGGCATAATGCCTCACATCCAAAGACACACAAATGATCAAAAGAGGGGGGCATGCCTGCCCATACCTCCTCTGCAACCTGAAAGTCAATGCACTACTAGGTGACTTGTTAATGAGATACACTGCAGTAGTAACTGCCTTAGCCCAAAAGTGCTACGGTAAGCCAGCTTGGCTAAGCATGCTACGTACCCTTTCTTGAATGGCCCTATTCATGCGTTCAGCCATACCATTCTGGGGAGGGGTGTAAGGGGTGGTCAACTGACACTTAATACCCCGCTCATCACAAAACTTCTCAAAAGCACGTGATACATACTCACCTCCATTATCTGACCTTAGGCATTTCAGCACCTCTTGCAAGCACAAGCCTGCCATGTGTCTCAAAAGCATGTAAGGCACTGCATGAAGAAGCTGAAAGTATGTTAATCATCATCTAAATCAGTGGTTTGCATGACATTAACCTCTTCTATCTTCACACTTGACTTTACAAGTACAATACTGCGCTTAGAAGACTTTTCATGCACTTTCTCTTTTCCCTTTTACTTGCGTTTATCATCATGCATCTTATGGCACTGCGGCCTAATATGTCCTGCTTTCCCACAATAATGATAGGTGAGATCAGACTTCCGTCCCCACGGACTTACTGTGGCCACAAAACTTTGACCTGGACTTCTGAGAGTCCTTGCCCTTATGATCATTATCATGCCTGCCATGTCTGCCACCTCTAACGGTCAATGCATGTGAAGAGCGGGAAGCATCATTATTTTTCTTATTGAATTCCTCAGTCAATAAAGCACTCTCAACATCTTTGATTTTCAGCCCATCAAGCTTGTTCATGCATATGGCAATACGAAAGACATCCCATGATTTAGGCAAGGTGCCAAGTAGAAACAACGGGTGCAAGTTGTCTTTGAACTCGATTGTAAGTTATTCTGCAAGTCATGTGAGCTTGGATAGTAGGTCTTGAGCATTTAGGCAGGTTTGAAGTTCACTTGGTTTAACATGGAATGTACTTAATGCTTTCTCTACATTGGTAATGACTAAGGCAGCCCATTGTTGATGAACGGCATACCTGTGGAGGGTATGATGACTGATTAAAGCACTCATGGTCATGTCAGCAATCCTGTGACAAAATATAAATCTATCTGAGAAAGCAGTTGAAGGAACTCTAAGTACCTATTCCCTGCATGTATTGGACTTTGCATAGCCATATAAGCTGGAATCTTTACAAATCCTGAATTGAATGTCTTTGCGGAGCTCAAGGTACTGATTATTGATGTCGGTATGGTGTTAAATGGTCAATGATAAACCCATGCATGTTAAAGAGCATTGTATGCTCAAGCTTGGCTTATATGAGGCTGGTTTGATAGACTGTTGACTAGTTATAGTGTAACTGGAGGTTGGAAAGTGTATGAGCAGTGATACTTATACACCCGTGTATTGAGGTTTAGTGAGGGTAGCATATGTCCATGATATCATTGAGTTGATTGGGTTATGTCACAGACTGTTGACTAGCTATAGTCGAACTAGAGGTTGGAAAGTGCATGAGCAATGATACTGAGGTTCAGTGAGGGTAGCATATGTCCATGATATCATTGAGTTGATTGGGTTATGTCACAGACTGCTTGTCTATTCACTACTGGACATCTTGTTTGCAAAAGGGTTATGCAATAGATAATGTCTACAATGGTACGATATCATTCCTGGATGTCATATCAAAATTCTAGAGATGCAAAGCAGGGTATTAAGTTGATATACTACTGGTATAGTAGAGATACTAGTGCAGTTACTCGGAATCGAAAGTGTCTTAGTTGAGAGAAAGCATATTTATGTTATGCAACTAGGATTCTTAGATGTCCTTGATGAATTGATAGGTACTTGATAATTGAAATGAGCTGAACTAGAATAACTACATAATGTATGAGTATTTCCTCAGTGTTATGCAAGCAGCGACTCATTAAAAAGACTATTGGTTGCGTGCAGGAAGTTAGGCATTAATACTTAGAAGACTGAATTGAGCAACTTCAGCTGCTGCAGACATGGCAAACCCTGAGAGGGGTGACAACATTACACAAATAGTGGGTGAGAAGTTAGACAATAATAATTATGCTGTTTGGAAATTCAGAATGGAGAATTTTCACATTGAAAAAGGCTACTAGGACTTAGTCACAGGTGTGGAAGCTGAACCTAAGCTTCCTGAAAAGAATGCAACTGGGGATCAGCTTAGGGCACATCGTGCATGGATGGAATGAGCCCAAAGAGTGCTCCATTGGCTGTCTTTATGTATCTCTGATGCAATGGTCGTGCAAATAATGAATTCCAAGTCACTAGAGGATACTTGGAATATTTTGATGAGGTATTATGGCACGACCACTAGTACACACAAAATCGAGTTAAAGCAGATGGTCCATACAAGATTATGTGATTGAAATAAACCCCATTGCACATTAGTTAGCTCTAGTAGGAGCTGATGTAGGTGATGAGGATTTGGTAGTTGTGACCTTGAATGGTCTGGGATATGAATATAAATCTTTTGACACCTCTATCTCACTGCGATCTAAGATGCCAGATTTTAATGAGCTTGTGTCTTTGCTCATACATAAAGAGGCTAAATTGGGATTAGCTACTGGTTCAAGTAGTTCAAAAGGCAGGGATACGTATTCTATTTAAATCAAAGAGCCCGTGGTAGCCATGAAAGAGGGTTTGCTCATGGTAGAGGAACTCAACAACATGTATCTCAGAATGCCAATAACTAGCAGGGGAAAAATGTTAGAGGTGGTGGATACTTCTGAGCAAGGGGGAGATCCAACTCTAGAGATCGAGAATCATGGCAGTCACACAGACAGTGCATGCAAATGCTAACAAGGATAAGTACTTCATTACTGTGGCAAGTATGGCCACATTGCCAAAGATTGTTGGAAAAACAAGCTAATTAGAGAGGCAAACAACATGGATACTATGCATTATCAAGTAATGCTGAGGATGCTTCTACTAATAGGTTGTTTGCTATGACATATGTTTAGAACCATGCAGCTCAAGAAACTAAGATAGATGGTGTTTACTATATTGACTCTAGAGCATCAAATCATATGACACCACATGGTGAATGGTTTACTAACATGGTTCCAAGAAAGCATGGATATGTTGGCACATGAGATGATACTCAACATAGCATTAAGAATAAGGGTGTGGTTCCCTTGGTCATTCATGATGACAAAAGAAAAGTTTGCATGATGTATTGCACGTGCCCTCTATCATGAAAAATTGTTGTCAGTGGGACAAATGACAGAGCAGAACTTGCAAGTTCACTTTAATAAGCATGGTTGCTGTATAGAGGAGTTTGGCAATGGTTGCAAGCTTATTGCTCGTGGTAACAAACATGGTCATATGTTCACATTGTATGCTGCATTGTCTTAGTTGAAATCTGCCATGTTTGCACATGGTCAAGGCACTATTAGAGATCTTGAAATATGGCACAAGAGAATTGTGCATGTAAATATTTAGCAGCTACAAACTCAGCAAAGAAAGCAATTGGTCACAAGTTTGCCAAAGTTTGTATACGCTGAGATAGGTCATGTCTATGATGCTTATCAGTTTGGTAAACAAGCAAGATTTCCGTTTGTAAAACATGTCCAGAACAGCTTGAGGCCACTACAGTTGATACACTCTGATGTTTGGGGACCAACCCATCATGCATCTCTTGGAGGTTCCAAGTACTACGTGACATTTATAGATGACTTCAACAAGTATACTTGGGTGTATATCCTGAAACACAAAAATTAGGTGTTTGTTGTTTTTAAGAACTTCAAAATGTAGGTTAAAAAGAAGTTTGATTGCTTTATCTCATGTTTGCGATCCAACAATAGTGGGAAATATGTGTCTAATAAGTTTGATGCATACTTAGCCAAGAATGGCATTCGCAGGCAACTCTCATGCAATTATACTCCACAACAGAATGGAGTGGCTGAATGAAAGAATAGGGTACTTATGGAGAATGTAACAAACTCCAGAATCAAAAATTCTCATACAAAGGCCTTATAGGGATAATACTTTTCGATAAAAGCAAATTTTTTTAATTTTCCCTCTCCTCCAGCTGACTGTCGAGCTGGAGGAAGAGGGGATTAGTAAGCTGGGCAAGCTCCTTGCTGGAGCTTGCCAAAGCTTGTAGCCATGCGTGACGACATGCAAGGGAGGGAGGATCCCCCTCCCCTTACCTATATAAATGGGGGGGGGGGAATGCAAGCGGAACAGGAGAGAGGAGGCGCTGCCTTATTGCCATTAGGGGAGTCTGCCAGGAATCGTGAGGGAGGGAGAGGCTAAGAGGTCGCCGCCAGTCCGCTTGGGATGCCGAGCTGCTGCAGAGGCCGCTGCTATACGTCGTCCTTCAGCCGTCAATCTCCTACGACAGCCGCCCGCCGCCGCTGCCGCCTGAATCGCTAGGCCGCACTGCTTGGCGGCCGTGTCCTGGGGAAGTCATTCCCAGGACACGGGCCTTTCCAGGGAGCCTTGGAAACTTCCAAGGTTGGGCTCCCTTAGGCCCCCTTCCTATGGCCTTTGGGACTACCCCCTCCCTCCAAGTTTTCCTTTAAGGGCCCTTAGGCCCTTTCCCTCCTTCCAAAAGGTATAGCCTTTAAAGGCTACTTTTTCCCCCCTTATAAAAGTTCCTCTCTAAGGCTCCCTTAGGGCCTTCCCCCCCATAAAAGGTTACCCCAAAGGGCCTTTCTTTTCCCCCCCCGTGTTTTTTTTAAATCCCCCTTAGGCCCCCTTTTCGATAGCCTTTAAGGCTACCCCTCTTTCCCCCTGGAATTTCCCCCCTAAGGGCCCCCCCTTAGCCCTTTTTCCTTCCCCCCTCAAATTTTCCCTTGAAGCTCTATAAGCCCTTTTTCCACCGAAAGATGTTACCTCAAAGACTCTTCCTTCCCGGATCTTAAATCCCTTTAAGGGCCCCCTTAGGCCATGCAAAAATAACCCATCTAGCTCTCCCATACCTTGTTTGTTTCCCCCACATGTAAAAGAAAAGAGAATGTGGAGGGTCTTTTGACACCTTCCTTTCCCACTCAAAAGCTCTCATAAGGGATTCTACACATTTTATTCCCCATTCGTGCGAGTCTTTGTAAGGCCATTAAGCCTTTCCCATGGCTTTAATGGGTCTTATTCGCGAAAGATTTTGAAACACCCCCTTTCGAAATCCCTACTTCAAGGAGGAAGCCTTCTAAAACTGCTTTTGACGGACGGTGCAAGTTATTGCAAAAGGGAGCCACGGTGGAATTTCAAAAAGGAGTTGTAAAGCTGCATCCATGACGGAAAGACTACAATTGTGATGCCTCCTAAGAAAGCCCAAGGCGCAATCGTAGGAGGATCGTCTCCTAGCATCCACCTGGACATCTCACCCCAAGCCCAGGTTTTCCTTCCTAATTTTTATTTGGTTTTGTTATAATCGTGCGAGGATAATTGTTGGAAATAAGGGTGCATTTTCCATCTTAAATGCTTTAGGGAAGTGATAAGCATTTAGTCCATATTTATAAAAAAAAATGGAACTAAGATAGCGTACTTCGTTTAAACATGGAAGTATAAACTGCATATCGCATTACTAACCCATATCCTCTTCGCAATGAATCATCATGGAAAGTGCTAGGAATCCTTAGGAAAGTGCAAGGCATGAAATGATTCTTACGATGCATAACTCTAGGCAATTATCGTTCGTCAACTGCATAAATTGTCAAGTAAAAGGTTGCTTGTTTAGCAAGAATTTTGTTCGCAAGTTATAGGAAGATTAGTTGGAATTAATCTAACCTATGCCTGACCTTAATCAATAAGTTAAGGTTGAAAAATCAATTTACGTGTAGACAACGAGTCATGTGTTTATGAAATTTTAACGTAACTATCTTCAAGAGTTAAACAAATTGGCATAAACCTAAACCACCTAAACCACGGAGTACTCGTTTAGAATGAGTTAAATTCCAAGAAATTCACTAGGAAATTAATATGTGACCTAATCGTACGTATTGCTAAAACTGAAACTCCTATACATTAAATACTTGCCCACATTCAACGAATGTAGGGACAATGAAACATATTTGGAAAGTGAACTAGGGTTTGTCCCTAAGAATCTTACGAGATGGAACTTGGAACCCTAGGACTAACGACGTCAACCTGATGTAATCAGAAACAGATTGTTTCGTGACTCCATTCAATGAGTAGAATAGTCTCATAGTTCGATGCGACACTTGCGCAACAAGTGCGGGGTCATATGATCTTGTGATTGGATCACAAGGGAATGGCCAATTCTCGCAATGAGGTTGGCAGGTCCTTACGCAAGTTAACTTGCAAGAGAATGAATAATCATCCTAATTTAGTATCTTTCTTGAGTAAAGAAGATTGCTTGGAAGCAATAGACCAGCCGATAAACTGAAATAATCTATGAACTTAAGATTTGACCAAGTCAGGTTAATAGGGTACGCCCTAACCCAAGATATAGGGAATCTTGCTAAGTCGCAAGTCATCCCGGATCGAGTGCTAGACGCATTCGAAAGGAAGGACTCATTCCTTAGCAGTTTGCCAACCAAAACGACCAATGGAAATGTTTGTGCTTGCTACAGATTTTAGAGCACTATTTGGTTTTGTTGATCAATGAATTAAAAGATAAATGGATATCTAATACTTTAGGTTGAAGGCCTGAAGGGAGAGGCAGCTTCAGTTACCCCCGCTACTGCATGCCTGACCCTAACCAAGGGGGTTGTTAACCACGCCGGGAAAGTGGACCGAACCCTCCGCGAGAGGTCTCTCCGTTGAGCGCTACTTGAAGCAAGAGGACGCTTGGGTGCCAGGGGGGGCTCTGGCCGTAAATCCCTCGCCTTCCGGGCCCTGCACAAGAGTCTAACTTGACTCGAGATTGGATCTCGAGGCCCGCATACTAGTCTACGGGCGGAAACTTGGATTGGTAATCCCTGTGGATTGCTGGATAGCCTTCGGGCGGATTGTGGATAAGCCTATGGGCTGGACTTTTTTTTTGTATTCCAAAGATAAATATGATAACCTATTAATAAGGAACTTGTTTGACATTGTTTTTTTATGTCGAGTGATATGATTACCTAAAAGAACCAGTTTCTAACGGGCTAATTAAAGAAGCTGATTGATATATGTCAAACTAATGTGTTAGGTAATTAAATAACTAAAACAACCCGAGGAAAGTGCGGAGGATGGGCCATAGCTCCGTCCTACGGATGGGTGGTCCTAGTTGACCGGGAACTTTTCTCAAATCACGATGGACAGCAAGAAGATCGTTAAAGAACACGAACAACAAAAGCGTTGACCTAGAGTTATGATTGATCGCGATTTACGCTATTTTAGGGGAACAGAATGGGACTACGCCTTATGGCAGAGAGGTTGAGCCTTGCATCCCTCTCGTTTCCCATTCTCCTTGAACCAAGTGCAGCTTGAATCCGCTTCGGACCTGGCATTTCTGCGTAAAGTAGTTCGCTTGGGTCCGACGCTAGTTGCCGTTAGGAAATGACCAATAAGAAAAACCCTAATTCAGGTCGGTCCTAAGTGGGAACGGCCGGAATACTTCTGCTACGTGGCAAACGTGGAAAGCCCTAGATTGCAAACCCCGTAACATTCCACGGGAGTGTCGGGCGAAGCTTTCTAGACATCCTTTCTGATGGACTGCTAAGACGCGTCCTAAAGATACAAGTGGACACGTTACAGTTGGTATCAAAGCCAAACAACAACGTAATTGTTTTTATGAAATCTTAATAAGATAAAGTAAAGCAAATGTTGCTGTCCAAACATTTCCTTACTTTCAATGCTGTCTTGCAGAATTACGAAGCGTGGAACAAGTTCTTAGTGTTCCGAGTCATGTTTATGACTGCAATGCATTCTCCGCATTATCGACAAAGGGTTGAGATGATGAACATCCTAGAGAAAATCTATAATCCATCACCTTTGTACATGGAACGAAGATGGACGGGTGCCTCAGGAATCTACTATATAGTCGCCCACCGGTTTGCTTACCTACAAACCAACCTAAAGAGGATCAAGTGGTTGGAAGACCTGAAAGTCGTGAAGCTGTTCATTTTTGTGGAAGCTCACGTAAACTCAACTTTACATATTCGAGGTTGGAGGGTTGAGATGAACTCATATGTATATGAGGAAGTAACCCGTGTCAGTGTTGGGGCGCCATGAGAAGAATGGGTTCCAAAGGAAAGGATACCCTGAACTTCCAATGACTTACCGATTCCTGAAGATCCATGACCCGAAACCATACTATTATACAATTCCTGTAGATAAATGTAATACAACGTTGTTCTCCCCAAACTAAATGTAACAGTTGGCTTATCATCGCAAGAAATGTTGTATTCCGAAAGGGCTATGCCCATATAAATACAAATAAGACTTCCTTTTATCAATGCTTGATTGTGCATTAGAATTGATAAAAAGTTAAGTGGTTAGATTGCTTGGTTGATAGCGGAACTGGAGATGTAATATAAATCAATAACGATTATCGTGTAATAACGTCAAGAAACCTTTATCTAGGCACAACCCCAGGTACAGGTTCCTAGTTCACCTCCTACATCAAGTACTGCTGTAATCCAGGAGAAGAGGTTTCTTCTCAAGCAGATTAAGCCACTCGAGTTTGACGGGAGAGGCAGGTCCATCCAAGCAGATGAAGACTTGACAGAACTTCCACCTCAAAGAGAAGTGAATCATGAGATTAAGTTAGTACCAGGAGCTGCGCCAATTGCAAAGAGACCTTATAGAATGTCTATACCAGAAGCAATTGAGCTGAAGGAACAACTCAAGCAACTGCTAGATCAGGGCTACATCCGGCCTAGCAGTTCACCATCGGGAGCTCCAGTACTGTTCCAGAAAAAGAAAGATGGAACACTTCGACTATGTATTGATTACTAAGGATTGAATCAATCAACGGTCAAGAACAAGTATCCTATTCCTAGAATAGATGAGCTCCTTGATCGTCTTCAAGGTGCAAAGATCTTCTCCAAGATTGATCTTAGGTCAGGTTAGTATCAAATAAGGATCAAGGAAGAGATATCCCCAAGACGGCCTTCAATACAAGATATGGGCACTTTGAGTTCCTAGTTATGTCATTCGGGCTTACGAATGCACCTGCCACTTTCAACAAGTTAATGCAGGATATCTTTAGGCCATATCTTGATGATTTCGTGCTTTTCTTCTTCGATGACACTTTAGTCTACTCTAAACAGGAAGAAGATCATGAACCCCAACTTCGGATTGTCCTTGAGACAATGAGGTCACATAACCTGTATGCTAAGATGAAGAAGTATGCATTCTTCAAACGTCAGATTGAATATCTGGGATTCATAGTATCAGCGAAAGGAATCTCAGTGGACCCAGCCAAGGTCAGAGATGTGCTAGAATGGCCAATACCAACATCTGTCAAAGAAATACGCAGCTTTCTTGGATTGACAGGATGGTATAGGGTCTTCATAAAAAACTATGCTTTGATTGCAGCACCTCTGACGGACTTACTGAAGAAGCAAACTTCCATTGCATGGTCAACTCCCGAACAAAATAGCTTCGACAGATTGAAGCAAAGTTTGGTATCAACACCTATCTTAAAACTTCTAGACCTCAATAAGGAGTTCGAAGTAGTAACTGATGCTAGCACACTTGCCTTGGGATGTGTGCTCATGCAGGAAGGTCATCCTGTAGCATACTCTTCAAGGAAATTGAAGAGTCATGAGAAGAATTATGCTACGCATGATTTGGAATTGCTAGCTGTCATCCATGCTCTAAAGCTTTGGAGACACTACCTATTCGGTAACAAGTTTACGCTAGTAACTGACCATAAGAGTCTCAAATGGATCTTTACCCAGAATGAGCTCAACATGAGGCAACGTCGATGGATTGAAGTGCTGGAGGAATATGACTTTGAAATCAAGTACTGACCAAGAAAAGAGAATGTAGTTGCCGATGCACTCAGTCGCAAGGCATTCCTTAATTCACTAATCTTGCAGAATCCATCAACAGCAAGTTCTCTAGCTACAAAAGTGTCTATGCCAAACAATCCAATACTTGAGTTAGCTAGAGAGGATGCATGCCATGACCCGGCCTATCAAACAATGCTAAGGGAGATCTCTATCAAGGATCAGAACCAAAAGCTGCAGGCTAAGTATCATGAATTTTCTATCAATAGTGGACTTGTCTACTATAGAACAAGGCTGTGTATACCAACAAGCCAATCACTTAAGCACAAGATATTGTGGGAAGCTCATGATTCCCCTTTCGCAGGACATCCTGGCTATGCCAAGACTCTTAATGCAGTTAGGAAGAGCTACCATTGGGAGAGGCTTAAAGGTGACGTTCTCAAATATGTCACCGAGTGTTTGTCTTGTCAACGTATCAAAGCCGAACATGTCAAGATGCCAAGGAAGCTGCAACCGCTTGACATTCCCCAAATGAAATGGGAATTCATCAGTATGGATTTTGTTGTAGGCCTACCCCAAGTCTAGGGAGAATACAACTCCATCATGGTTGTGGTTGACATGCTTACTAAAGTTGCACACCTTATTCCAGTAAAGAAAAACTATAAAGCCTCAGACATTGCAAGATTGTTTATCAAGGAGATATTCAAGCTACATGGGTTACCCAGAAGAATCATTAGTGATCGTGATTCTCTCTTCACATCACACTTCTGGAGAGCTATCTTTGAAGCTATTGGGACTCAACTCTGCTTTAGCACCTCTTACCATCCCCAAATGGATGGCCAAACAGAGCGAGTAAATCAAGTCATCAAGGATATGCTTAGGGCATACTGCTATCGTGAGCCGAAGAGGTGGATTCAATACTTGCCTTTGGTTGAATTTGCCTACAATGCTTCTTACCAACAAAGCATTCAGATGACCCCTTTCCAAGCATTGCATGGTTATGACTGTCGAAGTCCCCTAAACTTCTCGGATCACACCTTAAGGGTTGAAGCTTCAAGCCAGATGTTGGAAGAGATGGATGACCAAATAAAGTCAATAAGATAGGACATCCAAGCTGCCAAGGATAGACAGAAGGCATACGCGGATTTGAAACGTCAAGATAGAGTCTTGAAAGAAGGAGACATGGTCTTCATTCGCGTATGCCCTAAGAAGAGTTCACTATCCTTAGGAGATTGCAAAAAGCTAAGTCCAAGGTATTGTGGACCTTACAAGATCCTCAAATGCCTAGGACCTAATGCTTATAAACTGCAACTCCCTGAGAACCTAAAGGTTCACAATGTATTCCATATCAGCCTATTGAAGAAGTATGTACCTAATCCTAACCATGTACTTGATGACCAACAAGTTGTAATGCCTAGTCAACGAGTCCTTGAACTAAGGCCTGACAGGATCTTAGATGTTAGGGAGAAACAATTGAGATCCAGAACCTTGGGAGAATGCCTCGTCCAGTGGAAAGATTATCCCGAAGAGAATGCCACTTGGATAGATGAAGGCACTCTCAACCATCAATATCCCCAGTTTATCTCGAGATGAGGACATCTTGATTCCTCCAAGGGGGAGAGAATGTAACAAACTCCGGAATCGAAAATTCTCATACAAAGGCCTCATAGGGATAATACTTTTTGATAAAAGATTTTTTTTTAAATTTTCCCTCTCCTCCAGCCGACTGTCGAGCTGGAGGAAGAGGGGATTAGTAAGGTGGGCAAGCTCCACTGGAGCTTGCCAAAGCTTGTAGCCATGCGCGACGACATGCAAGGGAGGGAGGATCCCCCTCCCCTTACCTATATAAATGGGGGGGGGGGGGGGGGAATGCAAGCGGAACAGGAGAGAGGAGGCACTGCCTTACTGCCATTAGGGGAGTCTCCCAGGAATCGTGAGGGAGGGAGAAGCTAAGAGGTCGCCGCCAGTACGCCTAGGATGCTGAGCTGCTGGAGAGGCCGCTGCCATACGTCGCCGTTCAGCCGTCAATCTCCTACGACAGTCGCCGCTGCCGCCTGAATCAGTAGGCCGTGCTGCTTGGCGGCCGTGTCCTGGGGAAGTCATTCCCTCCCCCAATGTGCCTTTCCAGGGAGCCTTGGAAACTTCTAAGGTTGGGCTCCCTTCGGCCCCCTTCCTATGGCCTTTGGGACTACCCCCTCCCTCCAAGTTTTCCTTTAAGGGCCCTCAGGCCCTTTCCCTCCTTCCAAAAGGTATAGCCTTTAAAGGCTACTTTTTTCCCCCTTATAAAAGTTCCTCTCTAAGGCTCCCTTAGGGCCTTCCCCCCCCATAAAAGGTTACCCCAAAGGGCCTTTCTTTCCCCCCCGTGTTTTTTTAAAATCCCCCTTAGGCCCCCTTTTCGATAGCCTTTAAGGCTACCCCTCTTTCCCCTTGGAATTTCCCCCCTAAGGGCCCCCTCTTAGCCCTTCTTCCTTCCCCCCTCAAATTTCCCCTTGAAGCTCTATAAGCCCTTTTTCCACCGAAAGATGTTACCTCAAAGACTCTTCCTTTCCGGATCTTAAATCCCTTTAAGGGCCCCCTTAGGCCATGCAAAAATACCCCATCTAGCTCTCCCATACCTTGTTTTTTTCCCCCACACGTAAAAGAAAAGAGAATGTGGAGGGTCTTTTGACACCTTCCTTTCCCACTCAAAAGCCCTCATAAGGGATTCTACACATTTTATTCCCCGTTCATGCGAGTCTTTATAAGGCCATTAAGCCTTTCCAATGGCTTTAATGGGTCTTATTCGCGAAAGATTTTGAAGCACCCCCTTTCGAAATCCCTACTTCAAGGAGGAAGCCTTCTAAAGCTGCTTTCGACGGACGGTGCAAGTTATTACAAAAGGGAGCCACGGTGGAATTTCAAAAAGGAGTTGTAAAGCTGCATCCACGACGGAAATACTACAATTGTGATGCCTCCTAAGAAAGCCCAAGGCGCAACCGCAGGAGGATGTCTCCTAGCATCCACCTGGACATCTCACCCCAAGCCCAGGTTTTCCTTCCTAATTTTTATTTGGTTTTGTTATAATTATGCGAGGATAATTGTTGGAAATAAGGATGCATTTTCCGTCTTAAATGCTTTAGGGAAGTGATAAGCATTTAGTCCATATTTATATAAAAAAACAAAATTAAGATAGCGTACTTCGTTTAAACATGGAAGTATAAACTACATATCGCATTATTAACCCATATCCTCTTCGCAATGAATCATCATGGAAAGTGCTAGGAATCCTTAGGAAAGTGCAAGGCATGGAATGATTCTTACGATGCATAACTCTAGGCAATTACCGTTTGTCAACTGCATAAATTGTCAAGTAAAAGGTTGCTTGTTTAGCATGAATTTTGTTCGCAAGTTATAGGAAGATTAGTTGGAATTAACCTAACCTATGCCTGACCTTAATCAATAAGTTAAGGTTGAAAAATCAATTTACGCATAGACAACGAGTCATGTGTTTATGAAATGTTAATGTAACTATCTTCAAGAGTTAAACAAATTGGCATAAACCTAAAACACCTAAACCACGGAGTACTCGTTTAGAATGAGTTAAATTCCAAGAAGTTCACTAGGAAATTGATACGTGACCTAATCGTACGTATTGCTAAAACTGAAACTCGTATACATTAAATACTTGCCCACATTCACCGAATGTAGGGACAGTGAAACATATTTGGAAAATGAACTAGGGTTTGTCCCTAAGAATCTTACGAGATGGAACTTGGAACCCTAGGACTGACGACGTCAGCCTGATGTAATCAGAAACAGATTGTTTTGTGACTCCATTCGATGAGTAGAATAGTCTGATAGTTCGATGCGACACTTACGCACCAAGTGCGGGGTCATATGATCTTGTGATTGGATCACAAGGGAATGGCCAATTCTCGCAATGAGGTTGGCAGGTCCTTACGCAAGTTAACTTGCAAGAGGATGAATAATCATCCTAATTTAGTATCCTTGAGTAAAGAAGATTGCTTGGAAGCAATAGACCAGCCAATAAACTGAAATAATCTATGAACTTAAGATTTGACCAAGTCAAGTTAATAGGGTACGCCCTAACCCAGGATATAGGGGATCTTACCAAGTCGCAAGTCATCCCGGATCGAGTGCTGGACGCATTCAAAAGGAAGGACTCCATTTCTTAGCAGTTTGCCAACCAAAACGACCAATGGAAATGTTTGTGCTAGCTACAGATTTTAGAGCACTGTTTGGTTTTGTTGATCAATGAATTAAAAGATAAATGGATATCTAATACTTCAGGTTGAAGGCCTGAAGGGAGAGGCAGCTTCAGTTACCCCCGACTGCCTGCCTGACCCTAACCAAGGGGGTTGTTAACCGCGCCGCGAAAGTGGACCGAACCCGCCGCGAGAGGTCTCTCCGTTGAGCGCTACTTGGAGTAGGAGGATGCTTGGGTGCTAGGGGGGGCTCTGGCCGTAAATCCCTCGCCTTCCGGGCCCTGCACAAGAGGCTAACGTGACTCGGAATTGGATCTCGAGGGCCGCATACTAGTCTACGGGCGGAAACTTGGATTGGTAATCCCTGTGGATTGCTGGATAGCCTTCGGGCGGATTGTGGATAAGCCTACAGGATGGACTTTTTTTTTGTATTCCAAAGATAAATATGATAACCTGTTAATAAGGAACTTGTTTGACATTGTTTTTCTATGTCAAGTGATATGATTACGTAAAAGAACCAGTGCCTAATGGGCTAATTAATGAAGCTGATTGATACATGTCCAACTAATGTGTTAGGTAATTAAATAACTAAAACAACCCGAGGAAAGTGCGGAGGATGGGCCATAGCTCCGTCCTACGGATAGGTGGTCCCGGTTGGCCGGGAACTTTTCTCAAATCACGATGGACAGTAGGAAGATCGTCAAAGAACACGAACAACAAAAGCGTTGACCTAGAGTTATGATTGATCTCGATTTACGCTGTTTTAGGGGAACGGAATGGGACTATGCCTTATGGCAGAGAGGTGGAGCCTTGCATCCCTCTCGTTTCCCATTCTCCTTGAACCAAGTGCAGCGTGAATCCGCTTCCGACCTGGCGTTTCTGCGTAAAGTAGTTCGCTTGGGTCTAACGATAGTTGCCGTTAGGAAATGACTAATAAGGAAAATCCTAATTCAGGTCGGTCCTAAGTGGGAACAGCCGGAATACTTCCGCTAAGGGGCAGACGCGGAAAGCCCTAGATCGCAAACCCCGTAACATTCCACGGGAGTGCCAGGCGTAGCTTTCTAGACCTCCTTTCCGATGGACTGCGAAGACGTGTCCTAAAGATACAAGTGGACACGTTACAGAGAATGCCCTGTGAAATGCTTAATGAAAATAACATTCCACTGTACTACTAGGCTAAGGCTGTTATGATAGCAATATATGTCGTGAATCAATCTCTGACTACAGGCATTCATGAAATGACACCATATAAAAAACTTTATGGGCATAAGGCAGACATCACCACTTGAAAGTTTTTGGTTGCATTGCATATGTCCATATCCTAGATAAAAAGAGAAGGAAGTTGGATCCTAAAGTACACAAGAGTGTGTTTATTGGTTATGCTTGGGAGGAATGAAAATCCTACAAATGCTTTGATTCGTCTACACAGGAAACATTGCTCAACAAAGATGTCATCTTTGATAAAATGGCTTCTTGGTATGCATCATCTACTGTTGTCCCTATTGATATGTCTTCAAACCATGGGTCTACTATTATTCCACAATAGAGTGCTACTGTGTCTAGGCCTATATGTGATGTATCTCCCAATGTATCTCCTTGGACTGGTAGATTGTATAGCTATCCATCACCATCCACTAACAGCACTATGTCAATGGGGAGAAATGATGTAGAAAGCAAATGAAAATTCAAAGTATGCAAAGGGCAAAAAAAAGTTTTTGATGATGCATCTGACATGATGACTTCTGGATATGAGTCGGCTGAAAGCTTAGACAATGAGCTTGGAATTTTGTTAAGTAGAGCAGATATGGTTTAAATTAAGAAGAAACATTCAGCCCAATTGTCGAGACGGCAACTATCAGAACTATAATTGCTTTGGCTACAACAATGGGCTAGAAATTATAGCAAATGGATATAAAGAAAGCATTCTTGAATGGTGACCTGGAAGAAGAGGTATCGATGGATCAACCTGAAGGGTATGTACACCCACAATATCCAAATTATGTTTGTAAGCTAAAGAAGGCTCTCTATGGGGTAAAACAAGCTCCAGGAGCTTGGCATGCACGAAGTACTAGTTACTTGCAGAGTCTTGGCTTTATAGTTGGCAAAGTTGATCACAATTTATTTACCAAAAAGACAAATGCAGGCTTTATTGTGCTAGTCATCTATGTAGATGATCTCATTATTATCACACGTGATGATGACATTGGAATTCAAGATGTGATGACTATGTATATTCAATATACATCATACAATATATCATTATAATCAGCTATAGTTGATGATAGTAAAAGTTACCTCTATGGAGAAAAATAAGTACAAAAATAATCTATGCTATACAGGGTCAAAGTAGACCTTGAAAATCCTTAATAATTACACCAAGGCATGGGGATGCCACATAAGTGGGATTGCACTCAAAAGTCTTAATGGTTCTACTTTGTTCAAAATTGGTTATGATGCAACTTGTAACCCACTCTATGGAGGTTTTGATAATGTGAAAATCCCTTAAGAATGGGATGTTAATCTCATCCTTCCACTTTTGCTCTTGGATCTCCTCCATGCTAGTTTGACAAGACTAGTGTTATATGATGAGATGAGTCTGATAGTTTCAACTAAAGAATCTGATAGGTTTTGTTAAATTCCATCAATCACTAACATGTTGAATGCTAGAGATGTATTTGTGCTCTTCCCATGTCACTATCACTATAGTTATATCTTATGATTAGTGTTTCAGCAGGGATTCTACATCGACTTGGTCATAGCCATGTACTATTACACTAATCATGGCATCAATTTGGATAAAATAGGTGGTCTTTCATTTGATTAGTCTGTTTTTCTATTGTTTTCCTATTTCTATAATGATATTTTCTTTATTATTTTTTAGTCTAGGAAGAGGTTTGGGTTTAGTAAAGCATACTTGGTGTATCTTTGCATTGAGTATCTCTAGACCCACTCTTGGATTATTTGATCTTATCAATATTCTTTGTGGTTTTGGCTTCTTCTTTGTCTAAGGGGAAAGTATCAATTGGGGGTGATAACAATTTAGATTCTACACTGATATTGGAAGTAGCTTGGCATTTCTTTCTAGATATAGCAATAATATCCGATGAGGATTGCACAATTGGATCTTTGGTTGGATTGAAAGAACTCAATGGTTGTTGACTTTCTAAAGTAGTGTTGATAGAGGCTAGGAGCTACTATTGTTGGACTTTCCATAGGTTGGTTTCTTCCCTTTTGGATTTGAGGTTGTTTTATGAGTAGTGACAAAGAGTTACTAATATTTTGTTCCCTAATTGCATGATGTTTGGTATTTGAACACATGATTTTATAATTTAAATGACAGTGATACATGGAAATTACAAGTGCTTGTATGTTGGTGCTAGTGACTTCTTCTTGTAAGGGCCACTAGTTTTTCTGTCTTTTGAGTTGTAGCTTTCTTTGATGGCTTAATCTAAGGTGCCTCTTGTTTTTCTAGTGCTTGGAACCTTAGTCCTTAAGATTCCCCACATTCAACTCCAAATTGAGATTCATTTCTAGATATTTTGACATGTGCAACTTTCTATATGGCAACAACTACACTTTTCAGAAGGGCAATTGTTTCATGTAGTGTACACATCTCTGATTTCTAAATTTAAGTTGAAAAGTTTATCATTGATACCATTTCAAAATTGAGGTCCAGTTTTGGTCAATATTTGGAATTGGTGGACTTCTTTGAGGTTCCAGGTCACCATCTTGTCTTACTTTGATCAGCTCTGTCCCCATCAAGGGAGGATTGGTCTATTATTAAGATGTTTCTAAATTCTACTTTTGAGATACTCAAGTATTATGAGAGCTTATTCGCTGCCTAGATTGTGCCAAAGAAGAAGAAGAAGAAGAAAATTGATTTTTGCATGGTAGAAATAATCTCAAGTTGCACCCTGTTGATCATAGATTTCTCATTATTCACCTTTTTTGTCCTCTATCATTCAGAGTCTTTCCGTCTTTCTTCTCCTCCTCCTTGCTTTCCCTTTGTTTATGTAGTTACATATATTATTCTATCTAGTTTCTCTTTCATGAACCAACTCCATATGTGTGGAGTTCATGAAAGAACAATAAATTCTTCATCAAAAGGAATGTGTATGGAGGCTTTGAATATATAGCAACCTTCTCCTGAGAAGCCCTTTTGGTTGTATGTGTAGGTGGATCCTCCACCAATACTTAAGTGCATAGTTTCTTTTTTGAGCATCTCGACACCACTTACGATATATTTTGCTATGGTTTTATTTGTGTTCTATAGTGGCAAAATCTGATATTGAGTAGGTTATATCCAATATTCAACCTTGATGAAAATATCTTAAGCAAAATTTAGTCGAGGGAAGAGCAAGCAAGATACTCTAATGGCTAGTCTCAAGAATGATAGAAAAAGAATACTTAAAAAAAGAAAAATATATAAGTATGCCAAGCTTTCCCCTTGCACACACACCCCCACCCCCCCCCCCCCCCCCCCCCCCCACCCCCCCCCCCAAAATGTATTTTTGTCCTTCAAATCTTCTAAGTTTAGGAAGCTTTGGAAATATGTGGAAATATTCTAATCCATTTATGGACATTGATTCATTGGGCAAAGGGAAGTTGATATTGATTGAATGCATGCAACTTCTTTCTTAGCCACTTGTGTGCATACTCTTTCACTATACATATGCTCATGAATGTTTTTATAAAATGTACTATATATGATGTTAGAGGTCTATGTGATCTTGGAAAATCTGGATTGGTTTGGGATTACATTATTATCAATAACAAATAATATATGCTTTATTTGAGTTAACATAATCACTTTTGGGGCCAACATTACAATTTCGTTAATGGTGATATTTTCTATGTGAAGAACTCATTGCATTCAAAAGTGGTTGTCTTAGTTGCCAAAGATTAGAACCCAATCCAAACCTATAATCATACGAATGGTAGGTGTTTGGTGGCACAAATTTGCATTTTTGGAAAGTGTGAAATCGTAGTTATGGATGCACCCCAACCGCCAACATTTATAAGGCTATGTGATTATGCACATCATCATAGTACTTAAGGTAATCACTAGGCATGATTGGATAGATTGTACTTCTTGACTACCACACAACATGATGCCATTTCATATAAACTTTGGATTGACTATGCCAATGTGGTTTTAAAAAATGATCAAAAACTTAGAAAATAGAAGTTACGTGCTCAATGCAAAGTGTATCCAAAATAAGAGTCATCCATTAAAATATTTCCTTAAGCTGCTATACCATTGAAAAGGCTATAAAGTCTAATGGTAGTTGGGTTCTCCCAAGGATAACTTTACCCATGCCATAGATTCTAGAAGCTAAAAGATTGTGTTCAAGTCATGTTCATCTTATTACGATGCTTTTGATGCATTGTTCATTTGATATGTCCATTTGAGAGGAATTGATCATGCTATGAAAAAGCCAAGTAATAATAAGTTTTTTGGATGGAATAATAGAAAAAATATGGCTAACAAAAGACACTTACATGCACTTATTTATCTCATAGATCATGCAACCAAGGTCGATGTCTATGGCAATGGAGCCTTTGTGGAAACTAATCAACGTAAGAAAATATAGTTCTCAAGGTTCATTATAATGTTTTGGCATAAAAAGTGACTATATTATAGAGGTTTGCTAAGGAGCAACCAACTTGGACTAAAACCTTAGCTACATTGGGAACATGTCCTTACGTAAATGCCTTCAATGACCAAACCATTCTCAAGGATCCATGTATGCATATGCTTTTACCATGAAATTGTTTGTTAATTGAGAAAACAGTTGCATATCAAATGGATGGGTAGTACTATGTTAAAGGTAATTCACTTTGCATGAAGTTTGTATTAAAGCAATCCTTTTCATTATTGAGACTAAGAAATCCAATTTCTTGCAAGCATGAGGCATTTCTAGTGTGAATGATATCCTCTCTCTTCTAGGTATTGTTAGGACTTTGTCTAATGCCTTTTAAAAAAAAATTATTCATGATATCATCAAGCCATTTTAACTAGTTTTCCTTTTAAAAAGTGAGAATCATCCAAAACTTGATTACTAGTTGGATACTAGCACTACTCATATCTCATATTAAGTGGATGGATAGTACTTATGATGAGGCTAATTCACTTCATTTCGAGAGCTCACATTAAATTACAATCAAATTGAAAGAGACTCATCTTTAGAAATTGGAAACACTTCAAGTTACATTTGTAGCTCTTCCTCAAGGTCAAAGGTTGCATACTTAGGACCATCTCTGCAGGCCTCTTTGAAGCCCAATTTGTAATACGATTTGAGTTAATTCAACCAATCTACATTGTAAAAAACAAATAAGGATCACAACTGAAGCATTTTGTAAGCTAGAATGCAGTGTTTTCCTTACAATTGATAGCCAAATGCATGTATATTATCATAACTTTCCATATGGAAGTATTCAATACAATGAAATAGACTTACAAGCACAATAACCAAAAGAGCAATACTTATCCTGTAACCAAAGCTTTAGATACATAAAACATGCTAACTTCCTTATATAGATTCTATTATTAAATGGTATCAAAGAGTCTACAATATCACTTAACAGACTACCACTTAAGGAGCAACTTTGTACTGAGATCTACACTTGAGCTAGTTTCTTTAGATTCTATGCTCACCACTAAAACAATTACCCCTACTAATCACAAATGTGGTGCTTTAACGTGAGCCCTCATTCAAGAAGAGCTTATTCATGAAGAGTTCATCTCTCAAACTCTCATCTCCTTTAAGAAAGCCTTACACCATTTTTGTTTTCTATATAGGTACACTTTAGACAGTCTGGACAATATGGAAACCTTGCAGCTTAGCTACCTTTGAGGCTAATGTATGCTTTAGATGGTTATACTTGCTTTAGAAGATTTTTCATCACTTTCTTCTTACAACCTTGTCACTCCAGCATTGGATGGCTACACTTCCATAGGAGGTGTTATCTTTTTCACGTGGTTTTGAGCCTTTTTTTACTTGCACTCTTGTAGGAGTATTCAACTTTTGTGCATATTAATAATTGATACAATATTTTTCCACCCAAAGTGAGTGCACGCACTTCTGCAGTACTCAGCCATTGTGCATAATAATAATTCACACTATTTTTCCACAACAAAAAAGGTGGGTGAGTGGATGGGTAATGTACACATACACTGCAACAAGATGGAAGGTGTAAAGGGTGAGTTGGCCAAAACTCTCCTCCATTCTCACATTGGATAGGCTTGATTTCCTTTGTCATTATTTGCTTATTGCATTCCTCCAACACATCAGAACATTCTCTTCAACACACAAAACATATGCTAAGTATGTGAGGACAACAAAGATAAGTGCAAACCCCCCCCACCCAGAAAAAAAAAGAGCAGTTGAGTAAACCAAAGCCCGGACTCTCATGAACGGACCTCGTGAACAAAGTGATGCACTCAACAAGACTAAAACTCGCAACCTCATGATTATGAGCCCAAGTCTCAACTGCTAGGCCAACCACTAGGTCCTCCCCTCTGGTGCAATTTTATACCAGATTTGTGAGGCCAGTATTGGAATTTGAAATGACGAAGGTAGAACTATTAGTTGGACTTGTCAACAATAGGACCAAGAGAACCAACCTTCTGTATTAATAAGAAGGCAATTAGCAAGACCACAAATAGAGTTCAGAAAGACTCAGAAGTCTGTACCCAATTTTAACTCCAGAAAGTGTATCTCTGAACACATTCTTTCAATGAGAGTCCTTTCCAATTTTGAACCCTTAAGGGATTAGTACTTTAGAAATAAGTTGAGAAAACTGGGTCCTAAAAAGCTAACTTTATTGAGTAATGATTAAGGCAGGGAACTCAATTGGATTTTCAAAATAAAAATTTAATAACCAATCAACAAGAGAAAAGCCTTCTTGAATATATACATAAGAATTTAACAGATCCACAATGCTTGTGACTGGAAAATGATGACAATGACAGCTGCAAACTATACTTGCAGGATTCTCCCTTGTGCTGTGCTCAAGGTTTTCTCATTAGTTGGTACTTCGGATGCCATTGAAATTTGCTTTCACAGGCTTGAACTCATATGGTCCTTTCTGCACACCCCAAACCTGTTTTTGCCAGGTTGAAGCATATAACAAGCTTGAAATTCTTACAGACTCCTCAAAACTCTCTTGAAAAAATGTCATGCTTTCTTGGATTTATTAGTAAATGTTTAAGACACCTATAATTGACTTCCGCAAAGAAAAAATCCAGTAGACTACCTACCTGAGTGCCTTCACTGTCAAAGCCACGGTCCCAGGAATGAACTTCTCCATCCTTGAAAGTCTTCAGCTCAGATGTGCAAGTAGCAGCTCCATTCTGCTATACACAATACAAGCAGTTGATGGGTAATCTAACCTACAGTACAGTGAACAAAGACCCTGTAATCCTCCAGAATTTATGAACCACTGTTCTTAATAGCTTATTTTTGAATGTTTATACATGTTATTACATTCATCACACATACTAAGAATCTCATACCCAAGAATTCGGAAAACCACGAGGAAGAGTGGACCCCTTGTACAAACACTGCTCCCCTTTTTCACATCTCGAGAGATGGACAGTAGTTAGATGCTCAGCCATATCCTGGACAGAGAAGAACAAGCCAGAGCATCATTTTCCAGCAAAAGGGAAGCAAAGTACAATGCAAGTAAATATTTACAGGGCTGCATAGTAATAATCCATCAAACAAAATATTTTCTTCATGACCAACCTGCCCAATTCTTTTAGGATTTCTTCTCTCTCTCTGGTTAGGGAGGCTTTTGTTAACCCATAACTATGGGTCATATATGACAGGTTCAGCTAACTAAAATCTGAATGATCCTTCCATTAACTTGGTCAACATCATAAAGAAAAGCCTGCACTTCCGCATTAAGGCAAACATCATTATTCTTGTATCTCTTAAGATAGGTGTTCCTTTATCTTCTATCAAGCTTTTCTGGCATCAGGACTTACAATATTCTCATTTGTTAGCACAGATATGCAGTGTGCACAGAGCATGTAAATCTTTCATTATTCTGCATATATTGACATTATTGACATGGCCAAAATAATGTCCACACAGACACGTGCATGTGCATATGTATGTACATATGCATAGAGAGACAGAGATTTTGAAAGATGAGGTCCTCTTGTAAATTGTGAGAAAGGCATGCACATTTCAGGCAAAAAGGTTCTGTCAAACAGTTCCTCCCGATGAAAGACATCCCTCCATTCCCCTCCCCCCTTCCCCCGCCACCCAGGCCCCTTCCAAAGAATCCCTCCAGAATTTCATACCATCACATCAAGCACTACTTCTATGGGACCGACCCAGAAGTATAAGTCCGCTTCCAGGCACAATCAGGATCAACAGACATACCCCTGGTTGTTGATACAGTGGACATGATAGGGCTAACTGAGAGCAGTAGTCCAAGGCTGAGAGGAGAGGGTTTGTTCGTAAGACTAACAGTATCTCAGAATCCGCAAGCCACATGTGCCACTTTACCAATTACTAAAGCCTTGAGTTGCAATACAGCATCATTTTAACATCCTTTGATTGCTGCTCCAAAAGTGATTTCACAGAAGTGGATTAACAAGTAGCCATCTAAATGTGCATAAGAAGTGACCAGGATTATAGAAGTACCATGCAAGTGACAATAACACTTGATCTACTTCTTAAACCACAGTTGCACATGTTTACACACAGAATTTGGGAGTTTAGATTGCTGAGTGAGACAATAATACTACTTTAAGTGGGAATAGGCCTGCCCTGGTCTTCAAAACAATCTGAGCGAGGTATTAGATTGTCTCTGCAATCTGGGATTTATTAGGAAACAATACCCATCAAATCCCTGTCAGTGCTCCAATGAATCATCACTAGTGCCTGCTAAGGTATCCACACTTTCTAGTTTGCTATGCCTTCCAGGAATCCTCACCAGCAAAACTTCTATGTGCTTCAAAATTTCTCACATCAAAATCTTTAATGAAAAGGAAAATCCAGTCAAAGAAGTTTTCCAGTAAAGAAAGCAGCAGCAATCACTGAAACTATTTGCCAGCACTGATGTCAATTTCTATCAGGCTTATCAGAAGGATTCTTAAATATTATAATGTGCAAAATTTGGGTTTCCCATGAAGAGGGAAAAAAAGGCAGTCCTATATTACGGAAATGTAAGATGTATCCAAATGTCTGTTCTCTCTGACAATGTTGAGAAGGTATGGAGTCTAAAGAGCAATCACTGTCTTTGGCACTTGATTTTCCACCTCCAAATGAAAAGGATAACCAAGGCTGGAAGAGAATGGCTCAGAATGTAGCAATACACAACTCACACAAGGGAAAACAGCTGAGAATGGGTACACCATGGGACACATACATAATTTCCTTGCAGATATCATCATCAAACGAGCACACATACTCTGCCTTGTTGAACTGGAATCCACCTTTGATAGCAAGGGGGTACGATACATAGATTTCAGTACATGTTCAGTACACTAGGTACAATATTTGGTACTCCAGGATTTTAGGTACATCAAATTTGTATGGTACATAGAAAATTTTACAATATATGGAAATATTGAATATTCTCCTCAAAGCAAGAATATCTACCATGGGGTGGATGATCCAAGATGGTTGGTCTGCTCAGAGGAGGTACCCATCTCCGATGGTGAGCCATGATGGCTCAGATCCATCAAAGGTAAAGATGTTTGCAATGGTAACGAGGTGGTGGATGTCATATTGTATGAAGTTGGATTGCTTGATCCATAGTGGCCACTCTGACTCGTGGATGGTGTGCCAGTGCTACTTCCTCAGCAATGTCTCAGCAAGCTGACCTTGGAGCTAGCATTGAAGATATCTACAGGAACCCACTAGCTCACTACCTCTACCTTTGCCCTCCTGCTCCTTAAAAGGTATCCTCTGTGCCCAAAGCTCCAATAAAAACAACCCCAAGCATCTCTTGATCCTTATAGAGAAAGAAAGAAAGAAAGAAAGAAATATTTACACATCCAAAAATCTAGAGGCCTATGAAACGAAATGAGTACATCTGACCTTGTTGTCTCCGCTTGAGAACAACAATGAAAGTAACAATAACTAAATATCCTAGCTTACAATCATAAGGAGTGCAAGTGTAGGCTACTATCATATACAAAATGATAGGATCCCAACCTAGTCTGTAGAAATCACTAGTAATGTCAAGAGGAGGCACTCATCTCCAATGAAGGGCAATGATAGTTCAAATCTATCTAGGATCCCAACCTAGTCCGCAGAAATCACTAGTAATGTTGTACTCTTCTCAACGCAAAGATCTTGGTCATGGTGTGATCCAAGACTGTGAGTCTGTTGAACGGGGGCACTTCAATCAAAGGCAAGGATGTCGAGAGCAATGGCACAATGAACGGAGACGTGCTAATATACGATGCTATACTACTAAGAACTTTAGTTGTTATGATCCCTTTGACTTGTGGATGGAGTGCCAGTGATGCTAGCATGGCAATAACTGGTAAGTTGGCCCTCGAGCTAGCGCTAAAGAAATATTTAAGAGCACACTGGCTCACTGGCTTTGTCTCTACCTCTGCCCTCCCACTCCTCAAAAGGTTCTCTCCATGTGTCCAAAGCTCTAACAAAATCATCCCTATCTATCTCTAATCCTTTTGACAATTTGAAAATTTAGGTCATTTCAATGCTCACAAAAAGACCTTATATAAACCAGTCAATATCTGCTACTGTGAATTCTATTGGGAAATTTTAAATATCGACTTGTTTTATGAAGATAGAGAACTTTTCCCCTAGTTTTTTAAAGACAAAGAAATATAATTATCATTTTTAAAGGCACAAATATAATTTAAAAAGTATCTTCAAAATATAGTTAAAATCATGTTAACAAACAAACAAATTTTCAAAAACATAGTGAAATAATGTTTTATAGATCAAGTATATTTTTTAATAAAAACATAAAACTTCCCTTGAGCATAACTAATAAGTACAAGGTGATGCCAATCTATCTATAGTTTCTAAACACCAAGAGATGAGTAGTAATTTGGGTGGGGGAGGGGGGGAGGCAATCACTTTTTTGGTTCTAGTCAAAACTCAAAAGCATGTCTCAACTATTAAGTACACTATCAATCTTGCAAACCATATACACAAAGAGATTAGATAAAAGCAATTAAGCTTCAACCTGAAAGTCGCATATTGTATCAGGCAATATTAGTGCATGTCCTACTTTCTCTCTATATATAATGACTTTTTTTTTGCTTTTTTTTCCACAATTATACATCATCAAATGCAAACTCTTAAAGAAGTCGACCCTTAAAAGTTTATGCACATCAATGCATGAGCATTTTTTGTACTAAGACAATTTCGTAGATTTATCTTAATCAAATTTTGTGCACTAAAGCCCTCACATATAGCAATACTTAAGTACTAAAGTATACAAAAATACACCAACTTTGATAGTATTATTGGCTACTTCTCTCAAATAGCAAAATTTTTACCAATTGCAATCGTAATTATCCCTTAAATTGCACTATTTTTATTCAAATGAAACATGTACTTTAAAGTATTAATAATTTCTTTTTTAGCGATTATAATAATGAAAAGATCAAACAATTCACCACTCACTAGTTCCCATTGTTCCCCATAAAATCTTGTAAGTATTTTAATTTCTTTGAGGCCACAAGTCTTTACGTCCAAACAAGTAGAAAATGCATTTTGGTACAAGTACTCTAACGCATAAACGAGAAAATACTCCATTAAATTCTCAATCACAAAGTTTATGAACTCTTTTTGAAAAGTAATTACTCTTTCCATGTTCAATCCATCCAACTTTCACTTAACAGCCATTGATCTATACATACTACCTCAGATTGATACATGTAATGCAACAAATTGGCCATCTATTGGTCTATAATCAGAAATGATCTAATAATCATATCATTAAGTCTTGTATTCACATTAAAGTTAGATTACTCATTCAATTGTGATTTTATGAGTACTATCTAGAAGGCTTCCAACTATACTTACATCCACAAAAAAAAAATTAAACATATCTGTCAAAAAGCTTGAAACAATACAAGAGCGTGAACTTTTGGATGGACGGATTTTGATAATGTAATTGTAATGATATTTTATATATGCCATAAGCGTGACAAAAACTTCAAAAGTAATTTTAAGAAGATTTTATTATATACAACATAATACTTTAACTAACCACTCTTATACTAAAGCTTATAAGAATGCAAAACATTTTTATGAAGCTAAGATGGTTCACATTGATAAAGAGATTCGAAAGTATAAAGGTGTTGCAAAATATGTAATGATAAATCTTTTCAAAGTCTCCTACTATTATGCCAAAAAAAACTTACTCATTTTCATGCTTTTAAAAATATTTATCCTCCTTAAAACATATGGATGTGAAATCTCACTAGAGGTACGTATCACAATGATAAAGCTTCTGCTACTTTTATCAAGTATTTTAATAAAAACTCTTATAACTAATTGTCGATTAACTAAGATGTAGTAAAAAAAATCTTATTATACATAAAGTATTGACAATATAGTGAATGCATAATAAAAACATTTAAGCTCTAAGAGAGCCTTGAAAGCTAACTATGAATGTATTATTCTTCACATAAATTGCATTCATAATGTACATTAATTAAGTAATGCTACTACTGTATATAAAGTTTGTAAATCATTTAAGCCACTATTAGTAAATTTTAATGATTACAATGTTTGTATGGTTTAGAAAGTCAAATCATTAAAATTCACCTATAGTCTCTATTTTATAAAAGATATGCTGAATAAGCTTAGCTACTTGAGAAAGATGTTCAAAGTGAGTTTATGGATATAAGTACAATTGGAAGCCTCATAGAGATAGAGATAATGCTTATGAAATCACAATTTAGTAAGTCACCTATCTTTGATGTAAATACAAGGATTGATGATGATATGAGTTATCACATCATTTCTGATTGTGAATCAATTGATGATCACTTGCTACATTATATGTATCGATGTAAGATAATATATATAAATCAATGGTTGTTTAGCAAGAAACAAATAGATATAAACATAAAAAGAGCAATTGCTTTTCAAAAAAAGTTCACAAACTATGTGTTGAAAAACATCATGAAGTGTTTTGTTGACAGAGATATAACTTTATACTTCAAAACACTTGCACCATGTACATTTTTCATTAGTTTACAAATGAAGACTTATGGCTTTAAACAAATCAACACACATGCAAGACTTTATAGAGAACAATGAAAACTAACGAGAGATAAGTTTATTGATCCTTTGATTGATATAATTGTTATAAAAACACAATATTAATACTTCAAAGCATAGGCAATTTTTAAATGGTCAGGACACAATTTAAGGAATATTTGGGTTATAATTAATAGAGACTCTACTATTTCAAGAGAAGTATGCAATGCTATAAAAGTTAGTTTATATCTCTATTCTTCAATGCTTGAGTACGTTGCACAAAGTTTGATTAAGACAAATCTAGAAAATTATATTAATTAAAAATGTATTAATGCATTGATACGCATATATATTCAACATGAATCACTTCAAAAGTTACAATTTGATAATGTTATGTAACTTTTGAAGGAGCAAAGCAAGTCAACATATACATGGAGAAAGTACAAGGTATACTAACATTACCTTATAGATCTCATATCAGTCCTCTTCTCTCTGAGCTCTCTTATATCTTATCTCTACATTGCACTCCTCTCTCATATCTTATAGATCTCACATATTTGTCCTCTTCTCTCTGAGCTCTCTTATATCTTATCTCTACATTGCACTCCTCTCTTTGCTATGTTTGCACTTGCTCTCTTCTCTCTCCAATCTTAGCTCTCTTATCTTTACTCTCTTTTAACAATACAAGAGGGTGCACTTTTGGGATGGATGGATTTTGATAATGTAATTGTAATGATATTTTATATATGCCATAAGCGTAACAAAAACTTCAAAAGTAATTTTAAGAAGATTTTATTATATACAACATAATGCTTTAACTAACCACTCTTATACTAGAGCTTATAAGAATGCAAAACATTTTTATGAAGCTAAGATGGTTCACATTGATAAAGAGATTCGAAAGTATAAAGGTGTTGCAAAATATGTAATGATAAATCTTTTCAAAGTCTCCTACTATTATGCCAAAAAAAAACTTACTCATTTTCATGCTTTTAAAAATATTTATCCTCCTTAAAACATATGGATGTGAAATCTCACTAGAGGTACGTATCACAATGATAAAGCTTCTGCTACTTTTATCAAGTATTTTAATAGAAACTCTTATAACTAATTGTCGATTAACTAAGATGTAGTAAAAAAATCTTATTATGCATAAAGTATTGACAATATTGTGAATGACATAATAAAAACATTTAAGCTCTAAGAGAGCCTTGAAAGCTAACTATGAATGTATTATTCTTCACATAAATTGCATTCATAATGTATATTAATTAAGTAAAGCTACTACTGTATATAAAGTTTGTAAATCATTTAAGCCACTATTAGTAAATTTTAATGATTACAATGTTTGTATGGTTTAGAAAGTCAAATCATTAAAATTCACCTATAGTCTCTATTTTATAAAAGATATGCTCAATAAGCTTAGCTACTTGAGAAAGATGTTCAAAGTGAGTTTATGGATATAAGTACAATTGGAAGCCTCATAGAGACAGAGATAATGCTTATGAAATCACAATTTAGTAAGTCACCTATCTTTGATGTAAATATAAGGATTGATGATGATATGAGTTATCACATCATTTCTGATTGTGAATCAATTGATGATCACTTGCTACATTATATGTATCGATGTAAGATAATATATATAAATCAATGGTTGTTTAGCAAGAAACGAATAGATATAAAAATAAAAAGAGCAATTGCTTTTCAAAAAAAGTTCACAAACTATGTGTTGAAAAACATCATGAAGTGTTTTGTTGACAGAGATATAACTTTATACTTCAAAACACTTGCACCATGTACATTTTTCATTAGTTTACAAATGAAGACTTATGGCTTTAAACAAATCAACACACATGCAAGACTTTATAGAGAATAATGAAAACTAAAGAGAGATGAGTTTATTGATGCTTTGATTGATATAATTGTTATAAAAACACAATATTAATACTTCAAAGCATAGGCAATTTTTAAATGGTCAGGACACAATTTAAGGAATATTTGGGTTATAATTAATAGAGACTCTACTATTTCAAGAGAAGTATGCAATGCTATTAAAGTTAGTTTATATCTCTATGCTTCAATGCTTGAGTACGTTGCACAAAGTTTGATTAAGACAAATCTAGAAAATTATATTAATTAAAAATGTATTAATGCATTGGTACGCATATATATTCAACATGAATCACTTCAAAAGTTACAATTTGATAATGTTATGTAACTTTTGAAGGAGCAAAGCAAGTCAACATATAAATGGAGAAAGTACAAGGTATACTAACATCACCTTATAGATCTCACATATCTGTCCTCTTCTCTCTGAGCTCTCTTATATCTTATCTCTACATTGCACTCCTCTCTCATATCTCATAGATCTCACATATCTGTCCTCTTCTCTCTAAGCTCTCTTATATCTTATCTCTACATTGCACTCCTCTCTTTGCTATGTTTGCACTTGCTCTCTTCTCTCTCCAATCTTAGCTCTCTTATCTTTACTCTCTTTTCTCTTTTCTCTTTTGCCTTTAGCCAATGCCTTTAGCCAAGCTACCAGCTCGAAGCTTTTCCCAAATCTCTTTCATCTTTAACTTTTTTTGTGTAAGGCTTGAAATTTGAAAGATATCTCAAGAATATACCTAATGTTTAAACTCGCATACCCAAGCACATACCTACATGCTCAAACCACTTGGGCTATAATATTATTAGTATCTTTAACATTTTTTTAACTTTCAGTCTCAATATAGTATCATCTTTCTATCCTATGTGGTGTTACACTTATCATGTTCCTCCATAGTTCTCGTATGAACGCTCTATTATCCACGGGCACTTTCTACCTTCTAGCTAGAGAAGGGTTTTTTCCCCGTGTGAACGGCCCTCACTAGATGTGCTACTTAGCATCTTATGGATTATACTTTCATTATCATTCTCACATAGTGAATGTAACCTTCTAGCACTCTCTTCTCTCTAGCTTTTCACTTGTTCACTGTGTGTCAGTGTATGTGTGCTGCTAAATTCTACCCTAATAGTGGTTCACAACCATACCTCTTTTCAATCGCGCCACATTGCTGGCCAAAACCCCCAAATTTCACTAAAATTTTGAAGATCGTGTGTTCAATGCCCAATATTGCCTAATTTTCCATAAAAATTTTGAGGCTTTTTTACATTCGAGTCTAAATTTTACCATGTCAAGAAGTGAATTGGAGAAAGAAAAAGAGGAGAGAGAAGACTACAGAAGAGAGAGAGAGAGTAGTGCAGAAGTGAGAGAAAGAGAGTGACGTGGAGAGAGAAAGACATTAGTACAAGAAAAAAAAACTTCATTATTTTGAACTATAGATAATAGAACAGATGTTTAAAGTCTAAATAGCAATGCTATTGGAGTATATAAGATGAATACTTAATGGTAACATGCCAAAATCTCTATGGCATATGCCGAATGCGCAACATGCGCTACAACTTACAAGTACATACATAGGAGTGGATACATCATACATGAATGATCGTACAAATAAGAGGCATGTATGCTTGAGAGAGAGAAGGTTGAGAGAGAGAGAGAGAGAGAGAGAGAGAGAGAGAGAGAGATGAAATGACATGAGATGCTTTATTAACGTCTACAAGAGGCCAAAATGACCTGTGAGACCAACAATTACCAAACAAACCACCAAAGGTTTTGGTAAAAGATTTTGTTATAGTTTTGTTTGGCATTGCTAAGGCTAAAGTAGCTACCGATGGTACATTCACTAATTCGTGTACTCTCAGAAGGTACATTAGGCCAAGCTATCCTTTGGCCTAGTTTTATTAGCAATGTGTACTAATGCTTTGGATTGGGTGGTGCAAAATGAGCTATGAACAAAGGTAAAATCAATAGGATTAAGCTACTTGATGATTCTCAAATGGTGTTGAATTTATTTATTGATGACACTAACATATTGTGAAAAATTATGGGACATCAATTAGAAATGTTTGGAACTGCTTGAATACCTTATGTATGGCCTTTGGCTCTAGGATAAATCATCGTACTACGTACGAGTGCAACTATGCTTATTACAAATTGCCAAGTGGTGGAAAGGGGCAGGGTACTCTGCATGGACTAAAATAAATTGGCCTAATCTTCAAGAATTCATGAAACAAGTACAATTACAGGGCTGAGAATCAAGTACAAAGCATTGACAACCATTGGGAAATATGAAAATGAAATCTTGGACCAAAAGGTTACCATTAAGAGCTCCACCCAAATGGAGACTCTGTGATGTCCACTGCAGACCTTGTACTACTAAATCTGTAATAACTTTGGATTGATTAATCCAAATGAAACTTGCTATAGCTCCAGACGAAGCTCTCTTTAAGTACTTTCAGGTCATATAACTCACACATCTCTGTCATTAATTCAACATGAAATCTGGTCCAAAATAGAGATATGTTCTACAGTGAAACAAAGCCCACTAGTTAACATGATAGTTGTCTCAAAATTCTTGAAGGTAAGGATATCATTCCCAAAGTGATGTTGGGCCACGCAGAGAGTTAAGTCTAGCCCTTAACCTCCCGGGTCAAAAGGAAAGATGATATCTCGTCCATGTATCATGACCATCAAATCAGAGATATCATCACTCATGAGATAATATGAATGTACGAATAAATCCACAAAAGCATAAGCTATTAATCAAATAGAAGCCCATGGTCATAGTCTTCAACATCTGAATCAAATAGAGGCCCATGGTCATGGTCTTCTTTATCAGAAACTTCATAGGATGCAACTGCAAACCCTTTATCTTCCTCTTGATCATCATCAAAATTGTATTCAGCATGACTGTCTTTATCCTCTTTATCTGAATATCCAAGTACCACAAATATCCTTGCATTCTTTGCCTTGCATATCTTTGTGATTAAAATACATCGGTTTAGCACATATATAGCATAACCCTTGAGCATGCAACTCTTTGACCTTATCATTGGTTAGTTGCCGAGCTTTACAGGTTTCAAAATTCAGACCCAATGTTGCCCATATCATCACTATATAGATCAGCAAAAGAATAATCATATTACTGTCCATGGTACTCATGAGAAGCATATGGCTAAGAAGTACATGAATGCTACTCATAATCATATTGCTGTCCATATAGGTATTGGTGTCCATGAGAGAGTAATTGGCTATACTCATTGATGTACATATTTAACAATGATTACAATAAGTCTTATTGAACTATAGCATCGGCCATGGCAATCGATACAACCAGCATATACTTGTCATATACATGCGCTAAATCCTCCTACAAAACAGCATTACCATAAAGATTAATGAGAGCTTCTAAGACACACGGTTGTACCAACTAATCCACATGAGATGTCAAATATTTGACAAGTGCTCGTTCTATCCAAACGGCATCTATCACTTCAGCTGCCATCATGGTTGCATCAAACTCCATAAGTGCATATGCCAATACATCAATCATGTCAAGCATATGAGCAACTAACTTGCTGAATTCTAATGCTCTTATGATGCTCATAATATTGCTACTGGATGTCACTTGCGTCCTATAAGACACTTCAGAGTCAATATTGCCTTGTGGTACATGATAGGGATCAAAACCATGTGAGTAATACTCTTGCTGAAGCATCTGATGTTTCCAATCTAAGCCCTCATTGTATTCCTTCTTTGTCCAATCATAGCTTGCAAGATTTAGAAGCACACTATGCTTCTTGATGTCCATTTCTAATTCAGTGTAGCCTGGTGGCACGAATGCTAAGCACTCCACTATTTGATTACAAGCCACTTGAACTGAAGTGAAAGGTGTCACTCATAAGGATTAAACTAGTCAAAACCAAAGCAACATAGAAAGGTAGTGTACCTAATGCACCTCAATCAGTTCCACAACTCAATTCAGCTGTTACTTTTTGTTCACTTAACAAGTGTAAGAATTTAAACCCTGCTTCTTTGAATGGTCTGCCCCAATTTCAGGTATCAAAGCTGTGATGAAAGTGACCAGTTCACGAAGTACATATACCGATCCTTATGTAATGGATGCCAAAGCCACTCTTGCTCGTACTGGTAACTCTAACAATGCAGTAGGCAATAACCCAGCAATGCCCTCTCCAATAACATGTGAACAAAATAAAGATGGATGGGCCTCAAAACTGGAAAGGACAGCAATTTACTCCTCTCTTGTTACAACCATTGCTGGTTGAGACTTCCTGTGTATATAACATGACTTCTTCAACATATACAGATTCTATTTCAGTAGCTTCTGTAAAGCTACAAGACTTGAATCTTCAAGAAGAATCAGTTATAATCCCACACCATTTAAGAGTTTCAATGAACAAGCTTCTCTGCCACTCAGCAAATGATCCTATTAGTGATGATGAAGATGCTAAACCATCTTCATATGCTTTCCTTTATTTGGAGTTTGGTTTTTTGGAGCATCTCACTATTCACCTCTGTGCTCGTAGATTTTAATCTCTTTTGTAAGGTTTTGTATTTCAATGTAGGGCTTATATGCAAGTTTACACCAGTCCTTCCTCAATTGGAGACAAGAGCTTCGCAGTGTAGCATCTCTCTTGATGATTTGGATCACTATTACTTAATCAGCTGCCACCCATACATTTCACTTTTATAACTTTTTTTAAAAACAAAAATAAAAACAATAGTTCAACGTGGTTCCATCCGCCTTTGTAGGGCTTGGTAGGCCATTCAGCAGCCGACAAGTACCCTGTGTCTGATACCCTATCCTCTCTAGGGTGACTACTTGGACTCCCTTTGTAAGATAACCATCACCTCTATAGCCTTGGTAGGCCACTGGGCAGCTTCTGTGCACCCTTTGTCCGATGCCCTGGCTGCTTTTGGGTGGGACAACTTAACCTTAGGATAAACATTGCACGCCTTTCCTTCTATGCTCATTTTTGGGCTTGAGAGGAGATTTGAGCTAAAACACGCTTTTCAACTAATTAGTATCTTTAAAAAACCCCAAAACACACTCAATTAACGAAAAAAGTAAATTTATTGCATGGTTCAAGAGAGTTTCATTGGTCCTCCAAAACCCTAATTTTTTGGGAACACCCTTCAACATCCATAAATAGAAAGATTGCCCACTATTCAACCTCATCCCTATCTATGCAAGTTCTCACTTCTTTGTTGTGTTTGGTCCATCTACCATCGCCAACCCACAAACTACCTCCTCCTGTCTGCGTTCAATACTCCATCAACTAGGCAACAAGTGGTAGCTCTCCCTTTTCATCCAGCATCAATGTACAACCTGCATTTGGCCCTTTTCTCCACCTAGTGGCAACTGGCCACCGTCCCCATCCTACTAGCAGCTGCATCATTGCTACAATTGCAGCTTTCTACTACTGCCCACTACATCAAACATCATCCTTCCTGTTGCCTCAATCTTCTAATCCTTTAGTGATTGATGTTTGGCATTCTCCTCACTTTCCGTCACTCCGACTAGTAGTCACAATACTTGGGATCCATCTCCAGTGGACATCACTCTCTGACACTTCATTGCTCTACCCTTGGACATTCTATACACTCAGACATTCATTCACTTTAAAGTTTCTTCTCTCTATGTTTGAGTTTTGAGTTTTGCATTTGCATTTTGCGTTAAGGGTTTGAGTTTTGCTTGTCACTATCTGAGCCTTTGTGTTTTAGTCTTGGTCGTACATGTTGTGTTTCCTCAGTGCAAACCCTAGCTTCACAACTACAAGTGCATACACAACCAAGTTACCCTTGTGCATGCACAACAAACTAGCTTTACAATTAGCAGCCCTCTCACCGGCCATTTCATGATCAGCAATACCTTGATCAATGGGCTGAAAATCAAGCTGTTGTTCAGAATGTGTTTGCTGCTGATTTTGTTGTTGAAAACCATGAATAAGTTGCTAAAATTGAGTAAATTCACTTGCATTTTGCTGAAATAAAGGAAACAAACTATCGAATCTGTCCATAGGCCCCACATTGGGCTGATTTTTGCAATCCATGAATGTTGGGTTTTCACTTATACCTACATTCATAGAGGAGTGTCGGTGATCAATAGGACTCTGGGACACTTTTTACTCTTGGTACGAGAGGTTTTTTCCCCCGAACTTATTGTCTTATTTCGTACGTGCTTATGTCACACACTTACGGGGACGTATCGTGTTCAGGTGTAAACACCCCCCACAACCCTAAGGTTTAAAGGTTGTACTTTGTACTTTCAGATTACACTCTTCAGTCTATTGCATTGGGTGTCATACTTCACTCTCCACACTGTCTACTGCACTCTAAGCTGAACTTCAATCCTCTCTCCATCTCACATTTGGTATCAGAGCTGAGGCTCTGCACAGATCAACTCTGCTCAACCTCCAGGAGTCCCGGTTCAGTACAAATCTACCCCAGTGTCCACTATCAACTCTGGAGCTGCCGCGCTCCCGCTCAATTAGCCAGCGTCACTTCAAAAGGAGACGCCGTGATGTGCCTCCATAAGCCCCTTCAACACTGCTTGCATCTGCTCCTACTGACGCCCCTAACCAACGACTTGGTCCACCCGCCCCTAACAATGCCAAGCGCTGCCTGCGCCCAACTGCCCCTTAGCTCGTCTCGGAGCACCGGCCGTCCTCTTGCAACTCCTGCCCCACACCGCCGCTTGGTCCCTACGTCTTTAGCCCCTCTGCGCAGCCTGTCTCCTACTCTCATCCGCCTGTGCAACGCTACCTAAGTCTCTGACTTGCCCCCGCCACTCCTCAGCAGCGCTTGAGCCACCACGCCAGCTGCACACAACTACATCTGGCCATCTGTGCCTATCTCTGCATCTACTGCCTCCAGCTCGACATTTCTGAGGTTTTTTTTTCTTAATTTTTTAAAAAAATTCCAGATTCACTTCTAGAAACAAGGCTTACGCCCGAGCATGCACAAAACTCTTGAGTATGTGTCTGGGACACGGTTGATGCAAATTTCTTGGTAAATTTATCAGAAATTTTGGGGCTTATGAGTTTTTTGAAGACATTGGCACATGTACTACAATCTCAGTCAAAGATTGACTGTTTTGGATAATTTTGGGGTTTTTGCTCATACAATGTTGCTGAACATTGAATGCACCTTGGACTGCATGCATTATAGACAGTTTTGACAAAGTGTACCTCAGTGTACTAATTGCAACAAGCTATTTGCTATAATTTCCGAAAATTTTGGAGATTTCCAGGTTATTCCAGCTTGGACATTGCTCTTTTGCCTTGTTTTGGTATTGATTATCGTAGCAAATCAAGGAGGAGATGTATTTACCTATGTATCCAAAGAGGATAGAGTGTATAGTAACAATTATTCACTTTGGTCCTTCATGATGAAGAATGTGCTTGTTGCAAAAAATCTTTGGGATTATTTCAATGGAGAAGAAGTTAGGCCCGGAGTTGTGGCTCCTGCTACTCCTCCTCCAAGAGGACGTGGACAACAAGCACCTTAGCCTGTTCAGCCTGCTTCACTTCAGTCACTTCCCCAAAGATCAACAACTCAAAAAGGATGGGATACACGGGATGCACAGGCTTTGTCGTTGATTGCATCAGCAGTTCAACGGTCCATCATCCCCCACATTTTTTCAACAGCTTCTTCACAAAAATCTTGGCTAACTTTGGAGCCGATGTTTGCTTGTAAGAATGAGACCCACATTGACAGATGACCTAGAAGAAGATGAAGAAGCCAGAAGAAACAGTCGGGATGGGTGAGCACGAGTGATTTCTTTCACCTCCCAGCCTTGCCTAGTATATTGCTGGCCAGACCATTGTGATCCGATTGCCAGCCGTCAAACCTTGGTGAGTCCTACTATTCTTGGACTATCTTCAGTTCTAGGCTCCCCTTAACCCCGTTCGGGCGTCCAAGAGCCCGGACGGTCATCCTCGTGCGTGTTCCCCTTGATTTACCTTAATGTCACATTAAATGTTTGTGACCTTAATGTCACATTAAATATCACATTAATGTCACATTTCCTTCCCCTTAAGAATTGGTTTCGTCCTCGAAAACAATATTTGGAAGGTCTAACTGTAAATCGGGAAACCTTTTCTTTAAAGTACTTACTCGCTCCCATGTTGAGCTTTCTTCTGAACAATCTTTCCACTTAACCAAACATTCTTGATAAATAGTATTCCTTGTTCGTCTATTACGAACATTTAATATTCTTTCTGGTTCATGTGGATTAGATTGGTCATTTAATAGCTCCTCAATGTCATCATTTAAGATTAAATTATCCAAATCACCCAGCTTCTTCCTTAATTTACTTACATGAAAAACTGGATGTATTTTACTACCAGCAGGTAGTTGGAGCTTGTAAGCCAATTCTCCCACCTTTGTAAGTATTATGAAAGGACCACAATACCTTGGTGAAAGCTTTGGACATTGTCCCTTTTTCATAGTTTTAGTTTGTTCAGGCACCTTAAGATAGACCAATTCTCCTTCTTCAAAGGAGATGTCTCTTCGGTGAGGATTTGCATATGCTCTAGCTCGGTTTTGAGCCTTTTTAATATTTTCTTGAGCAAATTTTAACATACTATTCATATCCTCCAAAAAGTCTTTAGCTGCCTGAACCTTTTCCTTATGCAGTCCTACTGCAAAAGGAGCTCTGGGCTGAAACCCATACATTAACATAAATGGACTATATCCAGTGGAAGAGTGCTTGGCACTATTATATGCAAACTCTGCTATCGGTAGATACTCTTCCCAATTAGTTTGCCTTTTACTTACATATGCCCTAAGCATATCTTCAAGAATTTGGTTAACCCTTTCAGTTTGCCCATCTGTTTGCGGATGATCCGCCGTACTCATGCTAAGTTTGGTATCCAATTTCCTAAATACCGCACGCCAAAATTGGCTATCAAATTTTCTGTCCCGATCAAAAACTATATTTGCCGGAAGGCCATACAATCGGTATATGTTCTCTACGAACAATCTAGCCAATTCTGGTGTTTTAACATCAGTTGAAGTTGGAATGAACCTAGCCATTTTGGTTAACCTATCCACAATCACCCACACAGAGTCGTGCTCCCTCTGTGTTCTGGGTAAAGCAACAATAAAGTCCATGGAGATACTCTCCCATTTTCCTGAAGGAATTTCTAGTGGATGGAGAAGTCCTCCCATTTTTAATCTTTCAGTTTTATTAACCTGGCATTTATTACATTTGACCACATAGTCAAGGACGTCCTTATTTATTCCAGGCCAATAGAACTGCCTTTTAATAAGACTATAAGTCTTATTAACTCCTGGATGTCCCGCACTAGGGGTATCATGACACTCAAAGAGTATCTGGCGCCTTATTTCTGTATCTTTCGGGACACATACTCTACCTTTGTAGAGTAAATAACCATTATCAATGGTAAAATTCTTCCACTTGAATCCGGTTTGAGCAACCCCTGATGCTCCATTTCCTTGTTGAACATCCTCAGATATTCCTTCCTCAGTAGAAGCACTTCCATTTGGATCCCCATTTTTTATTGCTTCCCATATGTTGGAATATGCCGGATCAACCTGGCATTTCCCTTTTAAAGATTCAAGCAAGTTGGAAGTAAACTGAGTAAAACTCAATTCATTAATGATGGGCATTCTGCTGAGTGCATCAGCTACTATATTATACTTTCCTTTCCTATATCTTATCTCATAGTTGAACTCTTGAAGGAGTTCGGCCCATCTGGCTTTACGCCCGTATAAATCCGGTTCATCATTAAGCCACTTAATGCTTTCATGATCCGATAAAATCAAAAGTTTGGCACCATACAGATAGTGCCTCCATTTCTTCATTGCATGTACTATTGCATATAGCTCCCTTTCATAAACAGAATAATTCTGTTTTGCACGGTCTAATTTCTTGCTTTCAAAAGCAACTGGTCGACCTTCTTGTAATAAGACCGCGCCTATTGCCTTATCACTGGCATCAGCTTCAACCACAAATGGTTTATTGGGATCCACTATTAATAATACTGGAGCTGTAGCAATAGCTACCTTAAGTTTTTGAAAACTTTCATTTTGGTCTGTTCCCCAATTAAAACTTTTTCCTTTCCCTTTAAGTTGGTCTGTCATTGGAACAACTATTTTGTTATAATCTCGAATGAATCTACGATAAAATCCAGATAAACCTAGGAAGATCTGCAGCTCTTCCAGGTTCCTTGGAGGTGGCCATTCAATAATTGCCCTTACTTTTTCTGGATCCATTTTGATTCCCTCTTTCGAGATAATATGCCCCAACTATTTGACCTCTTGTGCAAAGAATTCACATTTAGTTTTCTTCGCATAAAGGGAATGTGTTCTTAACAGTTGGAATACTAATTGTAAGTGTTCCAAATGTTCTTCTCTTGATTTACTAAAGATCAAGATATCATCCAAGAAGACTACTACAAAATGTCCTAGATAGGGCCGTAAAACACTATTCATCAGCTTCATAAAAGTAGTTGGTGCATTAGTGACGCCAAAAGGCATCACCAAAAAATCATAATGCCCGTATCTAGTACGAAATGCTGTCTTGGGAACATCTTGTGTCTTAATTCTTACTTGATGATAACTTGATCTTAAATCTATCTTTGTGAAGAATTTTGCCCCTTGTAATTGATCAAAAAGATCTTCCATTCTGGGCATAGGAAATTTATTCTTCACCGTTATTTTATTAAGTGCTCTATAGTCAACACAAAGTCGCATAGAACCATCTTTTTTCTTTACCAATAAAATTGGTGAAGCCCAAGGTGAATTACTGGGTTGTATAAACCCTTTATCAAGGTAATCCTTAATTTGTCTTTCAACTTCTTGATGCTGTGTTTCACTTAACCTATACGGTGGTTTAGAAATAGGGTGCGTATCCATATTTATGTCAATTGGGTGATTTATATCACCCCTATCTGGTGGAAGGCCACTTGGTAAATCAGAAGGAAACACATCTTTAAAATCATCTAACAAACTACTTAATTCATTATTAACATTCAACTCACAAACATAAGAAAATTGTTGCTTTATATTACAGAAAGTAAAAGTGTTCTGTACAGGAAGAGACCATAACAAATATACCTCACAAACTTCCTTCTTTATTAGCTTCTGAACTTCAGTAGAACACAGCAAAGGATTACCAGATACTTCATGTTCACCTTAAATGACAAAAGTCTTACCATCCTTTTCAAATTCCAGTGTATTATGGTGATAACTACGTTTTAAGGATGGTTCCAATCCCCATAGCCACTCCCTTCCTAGAGCAATATCAGGTCTTTCCATGTTCATAATTTGGAAATCAAGTTTATCTTTATATCCTTGAATCTCAATTTCCAAATTGGATACCATTGTATCCATACCTTATTGTCTTGGCCTTGCATCATACGAACAACATATTGATGCCCACTCTTTTGTTGGGGAAGTTTCAATTTTTTGACAAGTGCATAATTTATAAAATTATGTGTAGCAGAGTCATCAATCATGACTCTAACCCTCTTTCCAGCTATCAATCCATGTACTCTAAGTAAATCATGTGGCCCAAAAGTAGGCTGCCACATAGAAGTTGACATACAACACTTGTGTTGTACATCCATGTGCAAGACCTCTAAAGATTTGTACTTTTCATGCCCCTTTAATTCTAAGGTCTGCACTACATGGATTTGTTTTTCTTTTCCCTTGCCCTTGTCCTTATCCTTTCCTTTGTCTTCCCCCTTTTTCTTTTGAGGGCAATTCCAAGCAGCATGGTTAGGGGATAGGCAATTGAAACACAACTTTTCTTTTTTGGCCTTATCAAAGTCATCAGGACTTAACTTTGACCTCACATAAGGTTTCTTTTCAAAAGGTTGTTTTTTACCCTTAAAGAATGGCATTTTCCTTTTAAATTTGGCCACAAATTTTGAGGTTTTCAATTCCTTAGACTTGGGCTCCGTATCAGTGAGACTAGTGAGTGTACCTGGACGCACATTATCTTCATTAATTAGCGCAAATTTAATTGCCTCTTCCAGCGTCTTAGGTGAACTCCTTTTTACTTCCTTTTTACAAGCTTTATCTAGTCCCCTAATGAATCCTCTTGTTTTTTGAAATTCATCTATTCCTTCCAATTTGAGGATTATCTCACGATATTCCTCCAGATATGTCAGCAGGGGTCTTCCCTTTTGTCTGACATAATCCCAATCTTCCCAATTTCTTTCCATTTCATTTTCAGGAAGGAATTCTTTCAAAAAGACGGATTCAAATTGAGCCCAAGTTTCAGGTATTTTATTTGCCTCCTTTAAAGTTCACCACCACTTATATGCTTTGGGCCCCAAAGTTAAACTAGCCTCCGATGCTTGGAGATGTGGTGGGGTATTTTTAAGTTTATGTAAATCTTCTCATTTTTGGAGGAAATTAAAGATTGTATCTTTATTCCTATCTTTTTCCTCCCCGTGAAACTGAGGTGGTTTCATATCCTTTAGAACTGGATTATACCTCAATTTATGGTGGGGTTCCTTAGGATCTCGCATAGTCACATCTAAATCTTTCGATGAAGATGGGACATCCGAGGTTTCTATCTTATTTTTATCTCTTTCTAACAATAAAGTTATTTGAGATTTTATTTCAGTGAGTGTTTGGGTTAAAAATTCCATTTGAACCCCTTGAGCTTGCACACGAGCAGTAAGATCATCAAATTGCTCTCGTGTAGCAAAAAATTCTTCCCACTGTTCTTCTTGCATTTCTGGTTCATGGGGATCTACCATAGGGTGATCCCCAGAACTAGAATCTTCCATTACTCTCTCTTTCCCTTTTTCTGCCATTAATACACTGGAATTGGAAAGCAAAGATAAGAAATTTGCATACAAAAGTAAAGTACTTCCCTGGTTTTAATGGCAGGCCCGAAGAGTAAGGAACAAATTTTATCGGCCGAACAAAGTCGGTCACACAGGAAATGGAGCTTCTGTGCAGAAACGGCTAGTATTCAACCCCCTTCTTTAATAATCACGCAGGCCATCAATGCCCCTTTCCTGAACTTGCTCTGTGCTGAGCTTGTATTTGTGATAGAAGTGCAGTCGAGGCTGGTAAGAAAACTTCCAAACGTGCAGTCGACCGATCAGACATACATCAGGAAATAGCTTCAGTTTCAGCCTGCGAAAAGGGGGGAAAAAAAACATGTGGTCCGTTGGTGCGTTTTCAGACAGGCTCGCGCCAGGATTCGAGGGTGCACTGTCCAGCATACGGCGTTTCATATAAAAGATATCCTCCCCGCCATAAAACTCGTGACGTAGATAATCGTCACGTCACATTTTACGTGACGTGTCCAAGCACTTTAGACCAGTGGCTTCACGGGTCGATGAGGCAAGACCCGTCGACTGAAACGAATAGCGGGCGACTGAAATCCGTCAACTGAAACGAACCGCGACCCGTCGACTGAAACGAACCGCGAGACCCGTCGTTGAAGAACTCCACAAATCCACACGACTAAACCTGTCAGCTCTGATACCAATGACAGATGACCCAGAAGAAGACGAAGAAGCCAGAAGAAACAGTCGGGATGGGTGAGCACGAGTGATTTCTTTCACCTCCCAGCCTTGCCTAGTATATTGCTGGCCAGACCATCGTGATCCGATTGCCAGCTGTCAAACCTTGGTGAGTCCTACTATTCTTGGACTCTCTTCAGTTCTAGGCTCCCCTTAAACCCGTTCGGGCGCCCAAGAGCCCGGACAGTCATCCTCGTGCGTGTTCCCCTTGATTTACCTTAATGTCACATTAAATGTTTGTGACCTTAATGTCACATTAAATATCACTTTAATGTCACACTAATGTCACACACATCCTTTCTTAAAGAAAGAGCTTGAGACATTGAAGATGGATAATACCTGCAATCAGGTTTCTTGTGGCCCTTCCAACCACAGTGATAGCAAGTAATGTCACTCTTTTCCTTTCCTTTGCTCTTGCTCATGTTTCTGTGCCCTGCATTTGCATTTTTCTTTTCAGCCATGCCTCTTACATTATAAGGTGACTTGCTTCCTTCTCCACTAAACATACGTCTGATTTCTTCATTCAAGATAGAACCCCTCACCCCATCATATGAGAGATTGGGGTTATTGTTGAGTGAAACCACCAAGGTCTCCCAAGAGTCAGGTAGTGTCATGATCAAAAAGATCGCCCTCAACTTATCATCAAAGTCCAAATTTGCATCTTTGAGCTGATTTAGAATCCCTGTAAATGCACTCAAGTGCTCAGCTGCAAGCTTTGACTCATCGAGTCGCATATTCACCAAATTGCGCATTAAATACACCTGATTAACAAGTGTGGTAATCTCATAAGTAGTATCAGCTCCTCCCATATTGCATAACCTGTATCTAAACCCTTGATGTCTGTCAGAATGTCATCAATGACACCCATCTTTATGTAAGCCACAGTCTTTTTATTTACTCTGGCCCAATCTGCATCAGACATTAGTGCGGGTTTATCTTCCTGCAAAGCATCCTCACAATCCTTTAGGAACAAAATGCCCTGCATACAGTCTTTCCAAAGGTCGAAGCCATGACCATCAAACCGTTTGATCTCCATCAAACTCTTGATGTCTGAAGTGGAAGAATTTGCAGCTATTTTATCACGAACACAAGAGTAAATGCACTAATCTGCAAAAGCACAAGCTGAACCAACAAAATACACTGTTGTTCTTTCTCAACCAAAAATAAATCTCTGTTGTTTGTACATGAACCAACCACCACAAGGGTAAAAATGCAGAAATTTACCAAATTCTGCGCAAATCCCCAAAATTTCAAGTCCAAAATTGGGTAAATGTCAGCCAATCTAACCCAGTTGCGCAAAACTTTGCAAATACATAAAAAGCCCCAAATTTATGGGATCCAATGTCAATAAATTTTACTCAAAAGAGTGAAATTCTGACAAATTTGGCAAAATCCCTAATTTAATTGAGGTCACCACATGCAATGTCTACAATTTCTGACCTGAATGGTGCTGACAAGCATGGACAAGATCAAAACCAGAAAAAGCCCCAAATTTCTTGGGTCAGATTCGCACAGATTTGTGACCCGTGCTTCAACGCGTGAATCCCCATCAAAGGGAAGGGATTCAAAAGAGATTTGAAAGAGAGGGGGGGAGGGTCTATTGACCCTGCCCCGTTACGTCTGACGGCCCATTCGCCGTGTGCACCTAGTCAACTGCCCGCTACTCGTCGACCTATCACCGCTTCTATCGCTTGGTTCGTGTCCGCTAGACCCCGCTGCCCAGCCGCGCACCTAATCTCCACGTGCCGCCTCCATGTTGGTCCCCATGTGTGTCTGCCGCCTGGTTGCGACCTGTCAACTAGTACCGTCGGCAACTGGACTAGTCTCGCTTGGTTGCCGCGAGCAGTTTTTTGCTCGGTTACTGGTCTTTTTCACTTGTTGACTACGTATCACCTGTTAGATGTGCCTGTCGACTGGAAAGACGTTGGAAAGTGTGCACAGAACCTTAAGTTCTGATACCAGTTGTTGAGCGAAGAGCACAGTTGAGAGAGATGGAAGTCGAGCAGGACTGAGCGAGAGTGTGGCTGCTAGAGAGAGTGTGAGCCAAGTGAAAGTACAATTCGATAAGAGTGTACAAACAATGTGTTGGTACACAAAGAATAAAATGTATTTATACTTAGCGCACATAAAGGGTGCATTTACATGTACAATGTACGTGCACTATACACGGGGGGTTTAAACCGGGCCTTTATCCCAACACGATTCAGCTGGAGTTTCAACAAGTGAACTCAATGTTCAATCAATTGCTCCATTAGAAAATGCAGAAAATCAACCATTGGCTGATCTGAATAATCAGCAAAGTGCTGAAACTGAAATTCAGTAAGAGCTTATGCACAGTCAGGAGGCAAGACAAATGCCTAGATGGTATTTACAGAATATAAAAGATAAGTCATCTGGATGCACCCATGGCTGGTCGTACTAGAAAGCAAGCTCATATGCATGATACTGCACATACCATGGAGTTTGTTATGGTAGCAAGCACACTTGATGATGAGGAGCGTGAATGTTTTGAGGATGCACAACAAAGTGTGCATTGGATGGCAGCAATGTAAGTTGAATTGGATTCTATCGCTAAGAATCAAACATGGGATTTAGTGTCTTTGCCCTTTGGAAAGAAAACCATTGGAACAAAATGAGTCTATAAGCTGAAACGGAATGCAGATGGATCCATTGACAAATATAAGGCAAGGCTTGTAGCTAAAGGCTATGCACAGAAGAAAGGCATTGACTATGAGGAGACATTTGCTCCTACCTTCTGAATGATGACCATCAAGTCTATGGTTGCTTTGGCTGCCCATTATGGATGGACTGTGCATCAATTGGATATTAAAACTGCATTTTTGTATGGGGAAGTTCATGAGGAAGTATACGTACAGCAGCCCATTGGTTTTGCAATTGAGGGATCCGAACACTTGGTTTGCAAGCTGAAAAAGGTTTCATATGGTTTGAAACAAGCTCCTAGAGCTTGGTATGCAATGATAGATGCCTTTTTATGTATGTAAAGAGGGGGGATCCATGCTGATCCCCCCTCTTTACATGTATATAAAGAGTAGCTCATCTGAGTCTACTCTTTATGTATGTAAAGAGAGGGGATCCATGCTGATCATTTGTCTATATGTTGATGATCTTTTGCTTACAGGGACACAAGCTCATCAGATTTCAGGGTTCAAACAAAATTTGCAGCAAACTTTTGAAACGTCAAACTTGGGGTCTTTGCATTATTACTTGGGCATTAAGTTCATACATGATGCTGAAGGTATTGGTTTATCACAATCAAGATACATTGGTAAACTTCTTGAAAAGTTTGGCTTACAGGATTGCAAGCCAGTTTGTACACCAATGGGTTGCATCAGCCATGCATGTCACATTGGCAAGTTGTTAAGCGTATCTTTCGTTACTTGCAAGTACTAGATCTCTTAGCTTGCTTTATGCCAAAGGGGAACCACTGCAGTTACATGCTTACAGTGATTCTGATTGGGCTGGTGATTATGATTCACGTCACTCCACTAGTGGCAATTGTTTCTTTCTTGGCTCATCTTGTATATCTTGGCTTAGCAAGAAACAATCCACTATTGCCACATCATCATGTAAAGTTGAATACAAGGTAGCTTTCACTACCACAATTAAATACGTATGGATTAGACGCTTGCTAGCTGATCTAGATGTATCTGTTACGAAGCCTACTCCTTTGTTCACTAGCAGTCAAAGTGCCATTACAATGGCACGGAACCCAGTGTTTCATGTACGTACAAAACACATTGAGATACATTATCACTTTGTCAGAGAGAGACTACATGCAAGTGATATCAGCCTTGTCTATTGTCCTACCATCAATAATGTGGCAGACATCTTCACCAAAGCTCTTCCTCGTAACAAATTTGAAGCATTTTGCAATGCTTTAAGTTTAATCTCCTTTGGTGGCAAGGGGGTTTGTTGGGTTTTCACTTACGCCTACACTCACAGAGGAGTGTCAGTGATCAATAGGACACTAGGGCACTTTTTACTCTCGCTACCAAAGGTTTTTTCCCCTAGACTTATTGTCTTATTTCGTATGTGCTTATGTCACACACTTACGGGCACGTATCGTGTTCGGGTGTGAACAACCCCCACAACCCTAAGGTTTAAGGGTTGTACTTTGTACTTTCAAATTACACTCTTTCAGTCTATTGCATTGGGTGTCGTGCTTCACTCTCCACACTGTCTGCTACACTCTAAGCTGAACTTCAATCCTCTCTCCATCTCACAATGAAGAACTAACCAGCATGTTTAACGAATATCACATTTCTACTAACAAAAATCTTGTTGGTGGAGGGTTGGTACAAGCTGTACCCTTTACTTTCTACACTATAACCAATAAAAAAGCATTTGACAACCTTGTCTTGCTGTTTATGACTTCGTGGTTGTGGCACCAAAGCGTATACCAAACAACCAAAGACATAATATGTGACACCACTAGTATCCGGCCATTCCAACCTCATAAGACGTGCATTCAGCCAATGCTTTAGTTGGATTGGGACTCAACACATACACTGCACACATGATAGCATCAAGCCAAAAGTTTGGGAGCATCTTATTGTGTGACAGCATACAATGTGCCATTTCCATCAAAAGCCACATTTTTGTTGAGATGTGTAAGGCATAATAAACTAATGTATAATGCCCTGTTCAACCAAAAAGGAGTTGAACTCTCGTGACATATACCCCCCCCCCCCTTCCCCCCTCAATCGGTACATAGTGTAATGAGCTTGCATCCACTACCATTTTCAGCCAAGGCCACGAAGGTTTTAAAGCATGCGAATACTCTTGATTTGTGCCTCAAAGCATACGCCCAACAACATCAATGAAGGTAACAAAGGGCAAGTATCCTTTGATGGATTTGGCATGCATGGGTCCACAAACATCACTATGCATAAGCTGTAATTTCTAATCAGAACGCATAGATCCACCTTTGGGAAACGAAGCACGATGCATTTTGCCAAGTACACAACTTTCACATATATTTTGAATAGGTGCTTTTAACAAAGGAAGAACAAGCACCATATTTTTTCTTCTTTTAGGTGAAGCAAGCTGCCATAATTAAGATAACCAAACTGAGCATGCCATAATGTAGTTTCATCCACAATGGTGGCATCAACCTGTAAGGTACCCTCTGATGCTCTTCTCTCACATAGATCAAGCTGATAGAGTCCATTGTACAATGCACCAATGACGAGGGCATCCCCATCACTACAATCATAGACATTGCATCCATCCATGTGGAATTTAACCACCAAACTAGCACATGCAACGGCTGAAACTAAAAGCAATTTTTTCTTTATGCTTGCACATATAAGACATTTTTAAGCATGATAGTCTTCCCATCCACTACAATAATGGGAATTTGACCAATCCCTTGGATTGCATGCAAACCATTGTTTGCACATACAATGGATCCCCTCCTTTGTACATTTGCATATGATACAAACAAGTCACAAAAGGACATTATGTGCTTGGAAGCTCCACTGTCAAAATACCATGTGCTGCAATTTTCAGCAATTGAAAGACCATGCTCATGCGAAGAAGGATCATATGAGCAACGCACAACAAAAGCTTAAGACTAACCAATGTCCAAGCTTGCCAAATGTGTGGTTGCATCCTTCGCATTTGCTGAATTTCCAGCAACACTCATGCTTGATTATTTCTTCTTTTCACTTGCCATCCTCTTTCTACATTCTTCAGTAACATGCCTCTTTTTTTTGCAATAATTGCATCTCTTTTCTTAGCACCAATATCCTTGGTGCTTGAAGAGCATGTAGAAGTTGCTTTGCCTTTACCCTTTGACTTTGAGGCCTACCATGACTTCCCTTTTTTTTGATAGCTAGCTGCAAATGCTTGATTGTCCATACTTATGCTAGAGCGATTCAGCCTTGATTGCTCTTCTAGAAACAATATTGATACCAACGCATCAAATATGTATGCATTAGCATTTCCTTTTCCAAGTAAACGAAGTGTAGTGGCAAAACTCTGATCAAGTAGACCAGACAAGACCCTAGATACAAGAGAGGCATTGGGAATTATTACATCAATATTAGCAAGTTGCTCCATGATGTCCTTGACACATGTAACGTATGTATCCACAAAATCACTCTCTGCCATGTGCTCCATCTCAAGCTACTTACACGAATAGGCTATGCAAGCCTCATAGTGCATCCGATACAATGAAGCAAGCTTATCCCAAGCATCCTTGGCCGTTGTACAACACGACTGAATACACGGGATTACCTGTCTCTTGCACAAAAGTGCAATCAAACCATGAGCTTGGGCATCACGCCCATCCCATCTAAACTAATCTATTATGGGAGGTGCAAGAGGAGCTAGAGCAGAAGATCCATTGGTGATAGTGGATGAGCTAGAAGAACTTGTAGCACTTTGTGTAGCCGGGTCTGCAAGTCTAACTTCTGAACCGCATACATAACCCCAAAGTTGCTCGGCAACGAGAACATGCTTCATCATGTATGTCCACATGGGATAATTAGTGCTATCCAATTTGTCTGAGTCCCCAAACATATTGAGCAAATCATTTTTCCTTGCATTGCTTGCTGCAAATTCTAGCTGCTTCTTTTTTTTTGTGACCTGCTCTATAGAAAGTGCAAATGTAAGGGCAACACAAAAATAAAGCAAAGAAAATGCCAAAAACTTACAATTTTTCATAAAATTGATGTTGAAGAAGAATTTGCATCTAAAAGAGCTCCAATGTGTGTGAATATTGATGTTGAAGGTGTAATTAGCCTCAATGTCAATTTTGGGAAATTTCACAAAAGCCCTAAATTTAATTGCTGAAATTTCAGCTCAAATGTGGAAAGCCCCAAATTTTGGTGCAAAATTTAGCGATTTTTAAGCATTCAATGCAAAATCCCAAAAAAAATTGTGAGATTTGGGATTTTCATCCAAAAGCCCCAAAATTCTTGAAGAAATTTGGGAAAAATTGACATCTGTTGTAAAACCCCCCAAATTTTGTGCTTGTTAGGGACACTGCGTGCAAACAGGAGCTATTTTATGTGACTTGCTGTTGAGTAAGGCTGGAGAAGAATAATTAGTTTGATGACTTTCCGGCATCAAGCAACAGATTTGTGCAGCCTGTCAAGGCCTTAAATGCGGCAGGTGTGAAGTGGTAGGTGTTGTCGGTCTGAGTTTCAGTGGACATGCAACTTGTCAAGGCCTTAAATGTAGCAGGTGTGAAATGGCAAGTGCTGTCAGACTGTGTTTCAACAGGCGTGCAGCTATCGGGTCTGCACGTTGGTGTCAAGGCTTGTCGAGGGGCAGCGGACTGACAAAAGATGGTGATGGGCAGGCTGCGACATGCTTGGAGCTGTCACATCCAGCTGCTGCAAGATTTAACAGGCAGCCGACTTCACGAATAGGTAACGTGGCTGCAACCGGCATACAAAACGAAGGAGATTTTAGTCGAGTGATAAGCAGGCTGAGATGGCCTATCTAACAAGAGATTCTTTGCAGCCAAGCTTGAGCCGAAGGTGCCACACAAACCGAGAAGGAGAGCAGCCAAGCTCAAGGCTCAATGGCAGCTATGGCAGGGAACAAAGCAAAGTGGCGACTGAGAAGAGGTATGGCTCTTATACCACTATTAGGTTACGGTTTAGCAACACACACACAGACACACACACACACACTCTCAGAATGAACAAGTGAATAGCAAGAGAGAAGAGAATGCCTAAAGGTCACATCCACTATGTGAGAATGTTATGAAAGTACAACCCCTGAGGTGCTAAGTACCACACACACTAACAGGTGTTCACACGAGGAAAAAACCCTTCTCTAGTTAGAATGTAAAAAATGCTAGTGAAAAAGTGTTCACACCAAAACTTAGAAGAAACACAATAATTGTAACACAGGCAATAAGACACACCCGATGTGCACTAAGTCCTCGCCATCAAAAAAAGGCTCTAAGACCCCATGCGGAAATCAACCCTCCTAGATATCGGCACAATGCGCTACAAAGATTTTTCCCACCCATTTTTGGGTGTAGTGGCTTTTCCAACCACCAATTTTGCAATCCACTCCACCAAGAGACAGTGGTTGTTGGGTACCGTCTCCTCATTAGTCTGCTCCTTCGAGACACAATGGCTATTCAACTCCTTCAACTCCGTAGTCCACTCCACTGAGAAACAATGGCTATTGCCCACCCATGGCTCCCTAGGAGCTATCTATTTCCTCAAATCCCTTGTACTGCTCCACAGCCATCAACTCTGATGCGAGCATCGAGGAGATTTTGTGTGATACCCCTCCCTCCTTTTCTACTCAGATTTGAGAGGCCACCTCTGGGAGTTGTTTAGCGGCTGTTCCATTGGAGCCCCAAATAACTTCTTCAGCACCACTAATGGCATTTCCTTCATCTTTGGATGTTCTGAAGGCCGTAATCCATGAGTTTCTTGATTTCCTCTCTCTCTCAAAGGGAGATTCAAATGGGGGGGCACTTCTTTCTTCTTCTTATGAGGAGAATCCCATTCCTTCAATTTCAGAGGGGGTTCTGTCATGTAGACATGAAATTTAAAGATGCTTTAATCTTGCCAATAACATTTGATTAAGTTATTAATCAAATGTGCAAGGTTGTTTAGCATGTTGCACATGCGATGCACATGGCAGTTAGTTCATGGTAACAAGCTAAGGACCCTAAGGATATAGTTGGTGTCAAGGGCAAAAGTTGTGATAAGTTATGCCAAGTGGGCTCTAGAGGTCAATTGGTGTCAATTTTGATCCTAGCACAATTGTTTGGCCAATAATTGTCAGCGGTGACACTAGGGACTAGCATTAATTAATTAATTAATGCCAGTCTAAGGATCAACAGAGATTGGAGACCACTCCAATTTGCAAAAGGCCTAGCCAATTTAATTATGGATGGGCACATTTAATTTTGGGCACGGTCAAATGGATTGAAATTAATTTTCACGGTGAGTTAATTCTGAAAATTAATCAAATGGATAGAAAATGTTGAAAAATGGGTTTAGAAGGTTGCCACTTCGCAAAAATGTCCATGCAAATTGAGAAAACGTTTTTAGGGGCGGAGTCTCATTCATTTAGTTAGTTTACAACCTAGGAGAGAGAGGGAGGGAGGGAGTTGCTAGTCCATTTTCTGATCAGAGAACAACAATTTGCTATAGAAGACATGCATTTGGGGGTGTCAGCAGATAGCAAACAGCAAGAAGACACCTTCTGGGGGGAAGAAACAGCATTCTTGATCACATGACAGCATTTTGGAGGTGCCTAGCCGCAAGTGACTACACTAAATGCAAGCAGGAGCAGACAACAAGCAGATTTTAGGGTTTTCTCGCGAAGAAAATCAGATTTCTCTCTCATCTTGGCTTTCTCTCACCTTCTCCCATAATTTCTTTGAAAACCTCAGCATTTCTCACCCATTCTCAGCAGATCTCAGCCAGATTTGGTGGGCAGAAGAAGTTACTCACATGGGGGGATGCATTTCATATCTTCACATGATTCATCTGGATGGGGAAAAAGCACAAATGTGCTTGTACCAAAGTGGGTTACTAACATTGAGCTTATTGGCTCAAAGAACATTGTCAGCTTTGTTGCAAATGGTGAGGTTGCAAACAAGACAATAAAATATACAAGGGTATTATCCACATATCATTGACCCATTTTGTATGGCACATTGCTTAATAACTTGCTGGAGGATATGGGTAACCTTTTATGGATTATGTCCATCACTAAGCCAAAAGCTTTGTCTTAAATCACAAATTCCTTCACCATCGATTTTCTAAGTTTAAAGAAGATGCTTCTGAAATACTTTGGCACATGGTTCATTTTTACTTCTTTGTGCTAGGCAAATTCAGGTAATGTAGTGGCATCTTGAGGCAATTGCTCCTTCACATGAGTTCACCTCATCATCGTCAACAAATAAACGAACAAGTATTCTACGCATGAAAAAAAACTATGAATCCTTGCATTGACATGGTATACGAGGCCATGGATAGGCCAAATTAAAAGTTACAAGACTTGGCACATAGTGATGAGGTATATGTGCAAAGATGGAACAACAGCTCACCCATACATAAAGCAACTTTTGTTGTCGATCCTAACTTTCAAAAAAGGGGTCAAGAGAATGATACAGAGGTGATGGATGCTTGAAGATTGATACCATCTCATTTAGTACTTAATTTGGAAACTAGACAAAAGATCGAATATCAACTTTTTAGAGAACTATGGTTCTAATGACCTTGAGCTGCAATCATTGACCGTTTTGAGTTAGGCTATCCACTCCTATGTTTGGACCAATTATGGAGTACATACTCTCATATTGCTTCAAAGAAAAGAAACCGTCTTGATGTGGAGAGGTAAATAGTTTGATCTTTGTTAGTGCAAATTTGGATGTTATGGAAGAGTATGACTACAAAGCATGGTCCTTTCATAGAGTAGGAGATGCAACAAGAAAAGGAGAATCATACTAATGCTCAAGGGGACACATCGCCTGATGCTACTCATGCATGAGGTTAGCACTTCTAAAGCCACTAAGGCAGCTTCAAACCATGATGATTTTTAGTGATTTAGCTTGTGGTCTTAAGGCTTGTTATCATGTATGTCATATGATAGTTGGACTGTTGGGCCATGCAACAATGTCACCTTTAATCGCACTTGTAGTTGCATTTAGACCTTTATGCTTGAGACTAGTAGCCTTGTAGTCTTTTTGGCATATTACTTGCAGCTTAGTTCACTATTTATGGCATATGCATTTTACAGTTTACTAACTTTTAACTCACTATGTATTACTTTACTTATTAGTATTGACTCATTTATCTACAATTATTAGTGCCATGTTAAATATCATTCAAACTCCTTCAACTCAAGCCTTCAAGCTTTCTAGGACCTATTGGAGTTCGAATTTATCTAATTATCTTTAAAGTTAAAACGTGTTACACATATCGTGTTCCTCTATTGTTATGATGTGAACGCTCCCTTATCTACTGGCACTTTTTACCTTCTAGTTGGACAAGGGTTTTTTCTTGTGTGAACACCCACTTCAAATATGGTACTTTAGTACCTTAGGGATTGTACTTTCATTCTATTTTCACATTAGTGGATGTGATATTCCAACACTTTCTTCTCTCTTCTTGTTCACTATTCACTATGAGTGTGTGTGCGTGCAAGTTGAGCATTGACCTAACAATAGTATCACGGCAATAACTTCTCTACCCCAGTCCCCCCACTCAGCCCACGAGCCACCACCGCCATAGTCGCCACCATTGAGCTTCAAGCTTGGCTAGTTTCATACCTTCTTCATCATATCTTTCTTCAAGGTTTACTTCCACTCTCCTTGGTAGGGTAGCACGTTGAGGGTGAAAAACTTGTAGGATGGATCACACCCATGATAGTCATCTTCAACTCTAATGTCCTCTTCTTGCTTAGAATCATTTCTTTGGCTGAACTATGGCCTTGTCTTGGTCTTTGGCTAAAACATTTCCTTAATTTTAAATGGTTTTCCCTTCTCAAAAATAGTGGCATTAAGTTGTGGAGTTGGAAATGGATCATGTGGGGGTGGGGTGAAATAGGTTCATCAGTAGGCTAAGGTTCATGCATCTTACTACCCAAACCTTTAATGACAATAATAGACTCATCAAACCTACTGTCCATCATCTTTACCATGGATTTATTAAGTAGATGTATATCCCCAAGAATCCCCACATTCATGTGATTTAACTCCTTGGATAATTGTCGGTAGTCATTTGACCTTGCGACACATGTTCTTTATTTTCATGTTAGTTGTTTTGTGCATTTAGCACACTTCTGCCATCATCATCTTGATGTTGATTTAAGACTGCATTTGAACTATCTAGCTTTCATTGATATGCTCTCCAATTGATCAAGGTATCATTGATAATGTTGTTCATAATGAAAGGGCTACCATTTGATAGGTTGAGCATATTTCTAGATGGTTGTTACATACTTTATAGGACAATAAACACATTGTTCCTCTCTGGGCAAAACTCAAGCAGCCCACAGACATGCTCAAGGTCATTTTGTTGCATAGGCTCTTATTGCTACCACATGCAATGAAAAGCCCATATCATTTGATGATACTTCTCAAAGTTAGTATTGGGTGATAGCAATGTAGTCAAATTTAGATTCTATATATAAAAATGGTGCACGGGAGTTATGTGGCATGCCTCCTCGCAAGCATGCTATAGGCACAAAGTGGTTTTACAAACTAAAATACAAGTTTGATGCTAGTGTTAATGGTTACAAGGCACATCTTGTTGCCAAAGGGTATGCCCAATAGCATAGGATTGACTATGATGAGTCAAGTGCACCCACTTCACATATGACTATCATTCACAGTGTTATTGCTTTGGCTACCCATTTTGGTTGTCATGTGCATTAGTTGCATGTGACAATTACCTTTCTAAATGGTGATTTACATAATGAGGTTTATGTCACTCAAACCTCTTGCCTTTGTCCAGAGAGAGTCAAAGGGCAAGGTGTGTCAATTGCATAAGGCCTTCTATGGTTTGAAATAGGCACCTAGGGCATGGTATGAGAAACTACATGCTCACTTGATTAATCTTGGTTTTAATAACTCACACACTCATAGCGCACTATATCTACAAAAATGGAGATAATCTCTTGATTCTCATTCTTTATGTGGATGATCTCATTTTGGTTGGGCCCCATGAGATGCATATTGCAACATACATTTAATGTTACAAATCTTGGCCATTTTCACTATTATCTTGGCATTCAATTTACTATAGTTGAGGGGGGCATTGTTTTGCAACATTTTCAAGCATAAGACTACAAGCCTATCTCTACTCCAAGTGAGACAGGCCACAAGTTTATATTTCAGGATGCACAAGATCCATTTAATGCTTCTCTCTATCAACAAGCTATGGAATGTATATTGTCTTGTGTAATACACAACCGAATATTCAGTTTGGGGTTTCTCATGGTACACTTCATGCACAGCCTTGGCCCTAAGCATTGGCTAGCAGTAAAACGTGTCTTTCTTTATCTTAAAGGCACTCAGTCATTGGACCCCTTCTACCCTAGAGGTGATTCTCTTTGCTTGCATACATTCATGGAATGTGATTAGGATGGTTGTTTTGACACATGAGTGTCCACTAGTAGCAATTGTTTCATGCTTGGTGATTCATGCATCTCTTGGGTGAGCAAGCAGCAATGACAATGGCCACATCCAACTATGAATCTGAATACAAACAACATTTGCAACTACATTGAAATATGTATGGCTCAGATGCCTTTTGGTTAATCTCAATGTGGGACAACAGTCACCCACCCCTATCTATATTGACAATTAGAGTGCCATGCCAATTACGATGAACCAAGTGTTTCAGACTCACACTAAGCACATTGAGGTGCATTATCATTATGACAAAGAGAGGCTCCATGCAAGGGAGATGAACTTGGTTTATGTCCCTACTGCTAGTAGTTTAGTCAACTCATGAGTGAGTCTTGGCATGTACATTTGTGGGTTGGGCATTGTAGCCCTAATTTAGATTTTTTTTAATTGTCATTATTCTAGTGATTTGCACCATTTATTGATGGCTGACTGCATGTTTACGCTGGCCGACCTATTATTTTATTGGCATTATTTTGTGCTTATGTATTCAGCTTCCTCCTCCTCAATCTGCATGTCCTATTGGAGAGAGGGAGCCAATGCTTAGTACCCACACAGCCAGTGACTCACTGTTCTACGTGACTATCTTGTGTTTGGTCTATGGATTCCATTTCCCGAGCGTATCTCTAAGTTCTTCCTTTGTAGTGCTATTTTGTTTTCTTCTATTTTCTCTTTTCTCTCATGTTGTGCAATCTATTACAACAGTCTTATATGCTTCCATCGCTGCACCTACTTCTGACATGGTATCAGCCATCCATGTTTGGCCTCTGGGTGTTATTTTCTGCTATGGACAGACTGCCCTCACACTGTTTTGCTGCTGATTAGCCTCCTACTATCTATTGCAGCCCAAGCAACCTGTCCCTACTACCAATCAGCCTGATTTTCTGCCCATGTAACCAGCATTTTCATCTCAGCTGTCTGCGTTTTTTTCTGCATTAATTTCATGCTGACGACTGAATTCCATCCCTTCTCTATCTGCATTTTGACCTGCAGCTGCTGCATTTCCTGCATTCAATGCTTGTGCAGGCTGGGCAACAGGTTTTTTAGCCTTCTAACAATGTTTTCTGACTATTCTCACCCCAATTATCTCAGATTGTGCAGTTGTTTTGAAACCAGCCTTCCTTCTCGGATAGGGTGGTTTAACCTGATTAAGCACTTAATTACAGCAATTAGCAAATGAACATAAACTGAAATGCTCACTTTACCTTCATAAACTTGGACAGTGGACACCCTATTGGCCCCAAAACTGGCGCCCCTTTCGGTATTTCTTTAATTTCAATTGCTGATGGATAAATTACAAGCCGAGATTTCACGATCTCCTTGGCTGATTCAAAAGCCCCTTGCTGTTCCAATAATCAGCAAAGCATTCGGGTAAATTGCCCCTTGATTTTCACCCAGGACTTGCTCTAATGGAACCCTAACTGGTCAAATGCTGCCCCAAATTCACAATAGATGGGCTGGCATCTGAAATCCTCACAATTCCACGAATTTCCGGTGCTGATTTCAGTGTACAATGCCTTTGACTAATGGCACGGGTCCCAAGGTGGCTGCTAAACCCTTATTACTGCTGTTATTTAGGGTTTACAGCAATAAACTCTCTGCTGTCCACCGAATTTGGATGTACTCTGCCACCCATGGTTGAAAATTGCTGAGAATACTTGAGCATAGACTGGAGGAGATGAGAGAATGCTGTAGAAAGAGAGAAAATCAGCTGAATAGTATCTTCTGATTCGAAGCTCTGATGACAAATCTGATGGCACCAACAGCTTCAAAAGGGGGATAAAACACCAGCTCTGCTTCTCTGCTGGCAAGCCCTCCTCTCCTACCGCCGCCTCTCTTGAGGCGGAAGAGAAAACCTGCTGCCCCCTGTCCTGTCGCGGCGCGCGATCAGTCGTCGTCGCCTCTCAAAGCCAAATCTGATCACCTCCTCTCCCTCCACCAAGCTCCGAATGGCTGCCATTCAGCTTCCACCACCCTCCAACAACCTTCTCCCTAATTGCATGGGAAAGTTTTGCCAAGTGGCAACCTTCCTAATGCATTTTCAGTCATTAAATTAATTTTTCAGAATTAATTAATTCTGAAAATTAATTTCAGCCCTTTTGACCCTGCCCAAAATTAAACATGCCCATCTAGAATGAAATTGGCTAGGCCATTTGCAACTTGGAGTGGTTCCCAACCTCTGTTTGACCCTTAGACTAGCATTAATTAATTAATGCTAGTCCCTAGTGTCACCACTGACACTTAATGGCCAAACAATTATCCTAGGGTCCAACCTGGCACCAACTGACCACCAAAACCCAGTTGGCATAACTTAACACAACTTTTGCCTTTAACACCCACTACATCCTCGGGGTCCTTGGCCCGTTCCCATGAAATAACTGCCATGTGCATCACATGTGCTAAACAACCTTGCACATTTGATTAGTAACTTAATCAAATGTTACTAGCAAGATTAAAGCATCTCAAAATTTCACATCCTCGTGACAGACCTCGCCCTTGAAAACCTTGCAATCGTCCTCCATTGCACTGAATTGGGCCAAAGCAAAAGTATATTGCACTGGAATTTCAATTTGGCATGACAATCACCAAAACATTGGCCACTGTTGTCAAACCGTTGCATATGCGCAAAACTTACTGAAAATTTCCAGCCAGCAAAACATAATAGAAAACTAAAAAACAGTCCAAAACTGTTGCTAGAAACCATTGGATGCATCCATAACTCATGTTTCTCAACCGTTCTGACTTCAAAACCACAGTAAAGCATATTCTCAACATAAACCATGGCTGAAACTTTCAATGACATTCGTTTACATGCGGCTGTCCATGGAATCAGCTGTAAACCATTAAAAACTGAGCATGACCTGATCATAAACTGATCATGGACTGATATGAGAACTGATCACAAATGGTTGCAAATGTGACTCCAAACTGAACACAAGTTGATGGTAAAAAAAAACTGATCAAAAACTGATGCAAAACTGATCCCAAAGTGATCATAAACGGTTCTCAAACTGATCAAAAACTGAGCTGAAACTAATCAGAAATTAATCTCAAAATTGAGGCAGAAACTCATGCCAAACTAGTTCAAAAACTCATGCATAAGTATAGGCTCAGAGCCGCGGTGACAACCATACTCATATACATGTATCTCACAGTGACTAGTACACTGAGTAGTGACCTCATGGCAGACATACTATCAGCACAGTACCTTGGATGCATGCTGAATACATCCGAGATCCACTACATACAAGAGCTGTCCAAAATTGGTGGAGTGGAAGTGCTACCTCCCCCTTGAGCATCAGGCAATACTCCGGACGCCCGCTCTGCTGAACCTGAGTAAGCCCGATCCAAAGTCGGCTCTAACTGAAAGGCATCGAGATAAAGTTGCAACAACTAAGGATGGTCTGCCAAGTCATCCTCTTCCATCCATTTTACATCCATTGGTGAATAATTTTGAAACTTCACCAAATATCTTCTGGAAACTTTACCTCTGACCTTCCTTTCCTTATGTACCAAAATCTGCTCGGATACCAAAATCTCATCTAGTTCCTCAACCTCTAGCTGAATTTCAGCAGATACGTCTTTTGGCACATCACCACGAAAAGGTCTCAACAAACTGACATGAAAGGCATTGTGTATCCACCAATATGGAGGTAATTTCAGCCAATATGCAACATCGCTCACCTTTTCCAACACTTGAAAGAGCCCATAGTATCTCATGCTTAACTTCGGATACAACCTCTCTCTTCCCTTCATCTTTTTCAGCCTTGCCTTTTCGAAATGCAGCAGTACATAATCGCCCTCTGCAAACTGCAAAGCACGTCTATGGTGATCAGCTGCCTGCTTTTGCTTGTCCTGTGATCTCTGAAGTGCATACTTTATCTTTGCATAGGCTGCATCCAAGCTTTCCACAAAGCGATCAGCCTCAAAGATCTTATCCTTAGTGTGCAAAATAGGTGGAACCTTCTTGCCACCCTCAACCACCTCAAATGGAGCCTTGACAGTGGAACTATGCACCGTATTATTGTATGCAAACTCAACCAATGGCAAATACTGCTCCCACTATGTCTTGTGGTCTGAAACATAGCACCTCAAAAGATCCAACACTGTGGAATTTGCTTCCTCAAACTGACCATCTGTCTGCGGATGGAAGGATGATGAGAATTTCAGCGTGGTACCCATATTTTCAAGCAACCCCTTCCAAAATAGACTGGTCATCCGAGAGTCTCGATCACTGATGATCGACTCAGGCATACCATGATACTTCAAAATGTGCTGCATAAATAATCGTGCCATATGATCAGCATTTATCTTCTTCCTCACCGGAATGAAATGGGCTTGTTTGCTAAACCTGCAAATAATAGTCCATATTCCATCATTCCCTATAGGTGTCCTAGAAAGCTCAAAGATAAAGTCCATAGCAATGCTCTGCCAAGGCCTATCTGGAATAGGCAAGGGCTGCAACAAGCCCGGTATCTTTCGCCTGTCATGCTTTACCTTTTGACATATGATGCATGCCCTAACAAACTGCTCTACATCATGCCTCAAAGCTGGCCAATAAAAGAAATGCTCCACTGCCTTGACTATGGCATCAATACCTCAGTGTCCTGCATACGGAGGAGCATGACTTTCAATGATCACTCTAGGCCCCAACTGCTTTGTGACACACAGTTGTCCATGCATCAACAGAAATCCACCTCTTAGCATAAAATGCTCATGCCTTTAGCCATTGAAAAGCTGATCATAAACATTAGCAAAGTCCGAATCAGCAGCATATTGCTCTTTCATGGCATCCAACTCAATGTGATAAACCATAGTGACGGCTGAAATTTGTGGCTTACATGACAGTGCATCAGCCACAACATTCTTTTTACCATCAATGTGTACAATTTGAAAATAAAACATAGAGAGAAATTTTGCCCATCTCATATGCTTCTCTGACAACTTTGTTTGCGTCAGAAAGTACCTCAAAGTCTGATAGTCTGTCTGCACTATAAAATCAGCCCCAACAAATAATGTTTCCACGTAAACAGTGCATGAATTACAGCCAAGAGCTCTTTCTCATAAACCTGTAAATTCCTCTTTGCACCGTGGAGAATTCGGCTCTCATAAGCCACAACTCAGCCATCTTGCATAAGGACAACTCCAATGCTGTTACCACATGCATCACACTGAACCACAAATGACTTCCTTAGATCAGGCAACACAAGCATAAGATTTGAAGTCATCTTTTCCTTGAACTTTTCAAATGCTGAAATTTCCACTGCTATCCATCTAAATGGCACATCTTTCATTTGCAAAGCATGCAATGGAGATGCAATTTCAGCAAACCCGCGTACATACTTCCTATAGTAAGAACATAAACCCAAGAAGCTGCAGATCTCATGAACATTCTTCAAAGCTGGCCATGAACGTATTGCTTTAACCTTAGCAGGGTTCATACAAATACCATCAACCGATACAATATGTCCCAAGAAGTGAATTTCATGCAAAAAGAATTCACTCTTCTTGTCATTGATAACCAGCCTATGCTTACGTAGCTCATTGAAAACAATGTCTGTCACAACTCTATAGAAACAGAATTTGTATCCTTTTTTTCTAATTTGTCTATATAATGATTTATTAAAAATTTGTTTCCTTTGCACTAATTAGATATAAAGAAAAGTGCATTAGAGCTGGCCACTGATGAGTGGTCACAGGTTATGGTGGACCCACGTGGTGGGTTAGAGAAAAGATAGTTCACACTTCTACCTATATGGCCCGATTGGGCGCCTGTGACTAGAACTCGCGCATATCAAGGTTAGACTCGCACACAGAAAGGATTGATGCCTTGAAGTGTGGGCTAGATCCGCCAGAACAAACAGTTACAATCAACAAGATGGCATGATCATGAAATGCTTGTACAATGTGCATGTGTGGACTGAAAGCTTGAACTGCACATTTCTTTGCATAGGAAAGTCACATGAAGATTCTGATACCGTTTTTGCGATGTACACGGAAAAAGCTTTCATATGACACCCATATTGGGGGGGTCCCTAAATTTTAGGAGGTCCCTAAATTTTAGGAGCCTCGAATTAGCCTAAAAATGCTAGTCCTAAAAAATAGGGATGTCGTTCTAAAAATAGTAAATTCTGTATTCTGACTATGCTTACTAAATTTGGTTGTTTCTATTCTTGACAGTATTCAGCCCAAAAAGAAAGGCCATAGAGAAGAGACAAGTGTCAAGACACTTGTCACACAAGTTTCCAAGTATCCCACCACTTGTCACATCTCATGACATGTGGCTGGACACTTGTCTTGTGCTACTCCACTTTCCCCTTTTGTACTAGCTCTTCCCCCTCCTATAAATAAGAGCTCGTTTTTCTTCATTCAGCATCATTTTTCTTTGCTGTAAACTCACGTACAGCACCCACAGATAGCCAGAAACTGGCCCCATCCATCCCCATCATCATCCCCCACTTCTCCATTATCAAATTCCTCCATATTCCTCTTCTATCACTGCTGTTTTATAGGACAGCAAGCCTGCAAATTCATTACAGCACCTCCTTCTTGAGCTCTTTCTTCCATTTTCGCAACAAGAAGCAAGCCCTATCCATGTACTACTGATCAACGATGGAGAAAGGCTGATTTCCCCTCTTTCTTCTCTCATACTGTAAAGAAATCAGTTCTTATCATTGCATAATAGATAATGCATGTGTGCTTGTACATCTTTGCATGATCTTGTGAGAGTGAGAATTACTTCTCCTCACTCTCAGGTTGATTGTAACTGAGCTCTTCCCTAAGGGACTTGGGTTGAGCAGAAATACATTCCTTCGGGGGGGGGGGAGGGGAGGGGGGAGGTTTGCCCATCTTCAACCCTCAATCTTGTCTCCATTACTTTTACATTTTCATGGCTGTAATTTTGTGAGTAATTTTCATTTTCAGCTTTAAGTGTTCATTCTCTTTTATATTAAATCTCGAAAACAAGCGAATATCATAATTGTTAAGCATACTACGTTGTTCGGGGCGTTTACAATGTCCAAGTGCTTTCTATGCTCAGTTCCATTCTTTGAATAGACAATCATGTCATCAAAGAAAGTACCCACAAATGCTCTATGTGGTCGAAAGATGTGATCCATCATCCGATTAAAAGAGCAAAAGGCATAACAAGAAATTCATATAACCCAAAAGATGTCCTAAAAGCTGTCTTAGGCACATCCTCCGCTCTAATGCGTATCTGATGATACCCACTTTTCAAATCTATACGGCTAAATATTGCTGCCCCTTGCAATCTATCCATAACATCATCGATCCGAGGGATCGGAAAGCGGTTCTTTATCATGATCTTGTTCAAAGCACGATAGTCAATGCACATACGCCATGAACCATCCTTTTTCTGCAGCAAAAGCACTGGAGAACAGAAAGGAGACGAGTTGGGCTGAATCAGCCCTTTTTCTAACAGCTCATTTACCTGACTCATAATCTCCTGTTGGGCTGCACTAACTCTATAGGGTGGTTTATTAGGAGGGCTACTTCCACGGATAAGGTCTATGCCATGATCTTCGGGTCTTTTAGGTGGTAGCTGCCCTGGAAGTGACTGAGAGAAGCAATCAGCATACATTTTTAGAAATGACATGCGATCCTTTTCTAATTTAGATATATTCCCAGCATTCTCACTATCATCCTTATCCTTAGCAAAAACTAAATACGCTGAAAGATGATTTTTCATTACTTTAGATATTGCAGCTGCAGATACAACAAGAACAGATTCCCCTTTCAACTTTACATCAAGTGTGAGTATCTTTCCCTTATGTTGAATAGTGATCTCTTTTGCATATGAATCAATCACTGGTAAAAATCTTCGCTATCCACATATCCCTGTATGTGCAACCGAAGCTTTCCAATGAGTGGTGTGACAGGTTCTGCATGACCCTTACATGCCATTCCAACTTCCCCCATGGCTCCCATCTCATCCTCTTTGATGCCTAGACGGGCGGCCATGTCAATAGAGATGAAGTTGGCCTGTGCACCATTATCAAAGAAGATCAATGCATGCTGATTCCTAATTTTGCCCCATGCTCTGCACAACTCAATAGCACCATCATTGGGCTGATCACTAACAACATCGGGCACCAATCCCACTGATGTTTTGGGCCTTTTAGCCTTAGGATCTCCTTGATTTCTAATTTTGCAACTTGCTGCCCATTGGGACAGTTCTTTGCAATATGACCCTCCTGTTCACAAATAAAGCATTTATTTGCAGCCATCAATTCCCTATGTTGTGCCAATGTTTTCGAGCCCTTTCTTTGCTGTTTTGACCTCTTTTCAGGCTGGTTTTCAGATATGCCCCTTTGCTTAGTCTTAAACAACTTTTTATTCGGCTTCTCCCCGCTCTCTTGGAAGTCGGAATCCTTTCCACGCAGCAAAGCATCGGCTGTAGCAGCAGTCTCTATGAGCTGAGACATGCTAGACACGGTGGATTTTATGCAAAAATCCCTGATTCCTTTGGGCAGCCCACATACATATTTTTCCACTTGCTCATGAAGGGGGTACGGCACGATAAGAAGTGACGGGCAGCAATGCATCCCAAAACTTCTTATTATATTGCTCTAAATTCTTGCATTCCTTAGCATCAAGCTTGTTCCAAGCTGTCATGATGTCCACCTCAAAGGTACTAGTCAACCAATTCAATGCAAACATTTGCTTGAATTGTACCCATGTTGACGGTGCTCTACCTTGCATCAAGAGCGTGGACCACCACTACAATGCATTCACCTTCAAGAAAGTGGCTGCCTTTCGAATCTTAGAGGATTTGGTGAGGTTTCCCCCTGAATAGGCTGCATCAAACTGCTAAATGAAGGTCAAAGCTTTCAGTCTATCTTGTGCACCACTGAAGGACTCAAACTTCACTGCTTTTCCATCCTCATCATAGTCTTTTGCTTCCCCTTTGGGAGTCAAGTTGTCATACACTAGCTGCTCCAAAAAGGGTGCATTTGCTGTATTTACATCATGACCAACCCCAAATGAAGCATTTGGATGACCAGTAGTCATTCCTTGAGCCCCATAAGCATTCAGGGGTGCAGATGCATTGCCAAACATTTCACTTTGTGCCCCAGGCATCAAGCCAATGCTACCATACATAGGGTTTTGCACATTTCCAGCCATACCCGAAAACAATGGGCCTCGCACACCATGCATTGGCTGCTGCATACCATAGGGATTTGTGCCATGCATTCCCGTATGTGGCCCTTGGCCAACCATTGCATGAAAAACCGTGCTACCACCAAAGTATCCTAGCTGCCCCATCATAGCATGCATGCCCGGCTGTCCAAAATCCATTGGATTGGCACTTCTATAATGGCCTTGCATTTGCATTCCTTGCCCCATAGGTACCAACTGTTTAGCTTCATTGGCCTCTTTAGGAGCTTCAAGTGAAGGATTTGGCACTACCTTCGGTGCATCTTGCTGTCCCGAAGGTGTAGAAGTTGACTTCTTCTTCTTGCCCTTGCTGTCCTTCTTCGGAGCATTCAAAAATCGGGTGAACTAAGGATCCTTTGCCAATTCAGCAAAGAGATTTGTTGCTGTCCTCATCCGATTCTTGAACTGGTCATCAAATTCCTCTTCACTTTGTTGGTCATCTACCTCATGACGGCTTGAAGGCCCTACATCTTGCCCAACAGCAACATTTTCAGCTTGTTGTCCATCATGAGAGCCTTGTCCAAGATTAGGCATTGCATTTCCTTCGTTCCCATGAGAATGTCCATACTGAGAAGCATCATCGCTGCTTGATTCCATCTCACTATATGAAGACATGTTGCTGTAATTTCTCAGCTGAGCACAAAAATCAGCAGTAGCACAAAGCTTTGGCTTGCAATCAGGAGCCTCGGGCTCACCAAATCAAGAGATTGAGTGATTATCCCGGCAATGGAACCATGAAACCGGCCTTCCTTCTCGGATAGGGTGGTTTAACCTGATTAAGCACTTAATTACAGCAATTAGCAAATAAACATAAACTGAAATGCTCACTTTACCTTCATAAACTTGGACAGTGGACACCCTGTTGGCCCCAAAACTGGCACCCCTTTCGGTATTTCTTTAATTTCAATTGCTGATGGATAAATTACAAGCTGAGATTTCACAATCTCCTTGGCTGATTCAAAAGCTCCTTCCTGTTCCAACAATCAGCAAAGCATTTGGGCAAATTGCCCCTTAATGTTCACCCAGGACTTGCTCTAATGGAACCCCAACTGGTCAAATGCTGCCCCAAATTCACAATAGATGGGCTGGCATCTGAAATCCTCACAATTCCACGAATTTCCGGTGCTGATTTCAGTGTACAATGCCTTTGACTGATGGCACGGATCCCAAGGTAGCTGCTACACCCTAATTACTGCTGTAATTTAGGGTTTACAGCAGTAAACTCTCTACTGTCCACCGAATTTGGCTGTACTTTGCTACCCATGGTTGAAAATTGCTAAGAATACTTGAGCATAGACTGGAGGAGATGAGAGAATGCTGTAGAAAGAGAGAAAATCAGCTGAAATGTATCTTCTGATTCGTAGCTCTGATGACAAATCTAATGGCACCAACAGCTTCAAAAGGGGGGTAAAACACCAGCTCTGCTCTGCTGGCGAGCCCTCCTCTCCTACCGCCGCCTCTCTTGAGGCGGAAGAGAAAACCTGCTGCCCCGAGTCCTGTCACGGGACGCGATCAGTCGTCATCGCCTCTCAGAACCAAATCTAATTACCTCCTCTCCCTCCACCAAGCTCCGAATGGCTGCCATTCAGCTTTCACCACCCTCCAACAGCCTTCTTCCTAGTTGCATGGGAAAGTTTTGCCAAGTGGCAACCTTCCTAATGCATTTTCAGTAATTAAATTAATTTTTCAGAATTAATTAATTCTGAAAATTAATTTCAGCCCTTTTGACCCTGCCCAAAATTAAACATGCCCATCTGGAATGAAATTGATTGGGCCATTTGTAACTTGGAGTGGTTCCCAACCTCTGTTTGACCCTTAGACTAGCATTAATTAATTAATTAACGCTAGTCCCTAGTGTCACCACTGACACTTAATGGCCAAACAATTGTCCTAGGGTCCTACCTGGCACCACAACTGACCACCAAAACCCAGTTGGCATAACTTAACACAACTTTTGCGTTTAACACCCACTGAATCCTCGGGGTCCTTGGCCCGTTCCCATGAAATAACTGCCATGTGCATCACATGTGCTAAACAACCTTGCACATTTGATTAGTAACTTAATCAAATGTTACTAGCAAGATTAAAGCATCTCAAAATTTCACATCCCCGTGACACCTTTACTGATCAACTCCTTTGTACACTACATGTGAACTAGACATCCGTAGAGTTTATGTTGTGTTTGGCAGTACTCTCTCTCTATTCTTTATCTTCTCTTCCAATCCTCTCCAAATGGCTCCTCCCTGTTATTCTATTGACCAAAACTTCCATTCCCCTTCTCTAACTGTTGAGACGCATTGCATATACCATTAATAACATAGAGCAAAACAGCCCTCTTGCTATTTCTCTTACCGACAACATCATCTCCAACAAAAGACTGCACTCATCGCGCTTCCTTCAGTGGGAGAAAGGGAAAGAGAGGCTGAAATCAAACAAACTTCACAGCCCTCATTACTTAACATGGAATGGTGTTATGAAAGCATGGTTTGTGCAAGAGCGATTATTGTATGTGGTTTCTAGAGCTATTGAGTGTCCTCAGCCTCCCAGTCCTCTTCTAGATGATTGGGACCCGGACAACCATGAGAAAGTTGTGCTTACATGGGATTCCAATGATGCCCATGCGTATTCTGCTCTTCTCTGAAGTATCTCTAAAGAGTTTCTAGCAGCAGCCACCTCCAACAAGACAACTTCAATGGTATGGGAGAAGCTTTAGATGTTATATGAGCCTCGCTCAACTATGCGTGCAGTTACCCTCTATGGACAACTCCAAGCAATGAAGTTCGAGCCAAAGGATACTATCCAATCACTCTTACTTCGCATTACACAAGTACAAGATCAGCTTCGATACATGACCTCCACACTTCCAAAGACTAGTTGGGACTATACTCTATAAACTCCCTCCAAAGCTCGATGGAGTAGCCAATGCTTTGCAAGCCTAAATATCATCAATGCCAGTGAGCTTTACACATATATCCTCAAGACTCCTTGAGCATGAGACATCATTGCAGTTACAGGGAAGGCTTCCATCCCAGTATGGTGGCCAAGATGAGGCATCTGTAGCTTCAACGAGGGGTGACAAGAAGAAGAAGTCAAAGGCCACTACTATCACTGTGACAAGAAGGGACATTTGCGCAAGGATTCTAAGGAGTTAGCAGCTTTTCGAGGAAGAAGAAAAAGCAAGATACGTACTCCTCCATCGAGTCATCCTCCCCCTCTGACACTGACATGAATCTTTCGCTCGGGCATAGAAGAGGTCATATTCTTCAAACCAAGGAAAGGGCTTGGCTACCTCTCCTCCTGTTGCTTTCTGATACATGTAATGCAGTCATCCCTCACGACTCTCTAGTACCAAAGAGGGAGTGTGAGAGGGTGGTATGATGGGCCAAGTGAGCCTCATCTATACAAGTATACAAGAACAAGGATCCAGAGAGCGACTTCTGTTCTGCAATGATTGAAGTCTGGCAAGTTTTCAAATCCTGAAGCTCGGATTGACATCTAGGTACATGATGGGTTGTTATTTAACAGAGAATGGGATTAGTTCCTAGTCCAAGCTCACATGAGGAGACACTTTGGCGATTTGGCTGAAGGCAAGGAATCCATGGTCACATATGCTCAAAGGTATTGTTGACAAGATGGTCATGTATGTTTCTACAAGGCATTGATGTGACAGACATAGAGAGCTGATATGATTCTTCTCTAGTTTCAGGTTCTAGTACGATCGACATCGACATAAAGTTCTCTCATCTAAATAATGAACGAACAGATACAACTATGCAAGGTGAAAACCGACCCCCGAACTCCCATGTCTTCATGACTACAGCAAAGAGTATAAGCAAAAGAGTGTGTTGACTTGGATGGATCTTGAGATGAGTAGGCAACTTCTGAATGTGTCTGCCAGCAACAAACACAACCTATGATGGCCAAATCTGTGACACATGGCGGGCAGAAAAGAATATTGAACAGCAAAACACAAATATGCTAATGATGTGGCAGTTGTATGGCGTTAGAAGTGGTGCAACAATGGAAGCATAGACAAGTGCTGAAATAAACTATTGAACACAAGATAGAAGAGAAAGAAAACAGAAGAACACCACAAAGGAAGAGAACTCAAAGATGTGCTCAGGAAATAAAATCCATACACCAAACAAAAGACAACCACATACAATAGTGAGTCGATGACTGACTAAAGAGGAGGAGGAGGAGCCCCACTAAATATAGGCACAAAATAGATAAAATATAGCAGCTGGTTGCCAGCATTAAATGCTAGCCAACTAGCATAAAATGTGACAAATGCCACAGATAAATCACAACAATAATGCCTAAAATAATAATAATGTGCCTAGCCCTGACAGGCATGCACAGACTCACACATGCCCATACAAAATAGAACCACTAGGATAGAACCATGGATGCCCAAGCAGTGGGTGATCAAGCCACCACCAAGGTGCCTCGGAGAGAACCTAATGTCGATGTCGATTGTACAAACTCCTAAAAATAGAGAAGAACCATAGCATGTCTCTGTGTCCATCATCGATGTCTCACAATAGCATACAAGACCATCCTATTGAAAATGCCTCTGAACATATGTGACCATGGATCCCCACCTTTCACCACCAAAGTGTCCTCTCATATGAGCACAAGACTAGAAGCTAATCCCGCTCTCTGTCAAAAAGCCAGCTTATCATGAACCTAGATATCAATCCCATCTCCAAGCTTTGAACCTGCCAAGCCTTCGATCAGAGCATCAAGGACGTCCTTCTCTAGAACTTGTGCGCCTCTATACCTATATAGATAAGGCTCCGCTGATCTCACCACCCTCTCACACTCCCTCTCTAGCATTAAAAAGTCGTGAGGGATGACCGCATTACCTTGACTAGAAAGTAGCAGAGGAAGGGGCAGCCAAGCCCTTCCCTCAATCTGAAGAAGCGGATCCCTACCGCACCTTGGACTTCTCCTTGGCTAGAGGATCCGAATCAAAATCTAAGGAAAAGGATGGCTCGTCGAAGGAGTCCGCATCCTCCTGCTTCTTCTTCTCCTTCTCCTTCTGTGAGGCTGTAAAATACTTACAATCCTTCCACAAGTGGCTCTTCTTACCACAATGATAACACTAGGCCTTCAACTTCTTTATCTTGCCACCCCTCTCTGAAGCTACAAAAGCCTCACTTGATCCTCCATAATGAGACGAAAACCTCCCCTGTAAATGCAAAGATGTCTCATACTCAAGCAATATCAAGGACGCAGTCTATTGCAGTAGTCTTCTACACTTCCATCGCTGCACCCACTCCTAAGTTCTAACACCTACACAAGACAATTTGGCAAATTTATTTACTAAAGCTCTTTTGAGAGAAAACTTAAAAGCCTTCCACGAGGCTTTAGGCTTATTACCATTTGAAAATTGATCTACCATTCCATGTATGCATTCACATCATTCACTCCAAGGGGGTTTGTTACACTTATCATGTTCCTTTGTTGTTCTAGTGTGAATGCTCCTTATCCACAAGCACTTTTACCTTCTAGTTGGAGAAGGGTTTTTTACCCATGTGAACACCCACTTTGGGTGTGACACTTAAGTACCTTAGCAATTTTCATTTCATTCTCACATTAGTAGATGTGACATTCCAACACTCTCCTCTTGTTGTTCATTGTTCACAATGAGTATGTGTATTTATGCAAGCTAATGAGCTTTAACCTAACAAAATGTTCATTCCAACACTCTCTCCTCTTGTTGTTCATTGTTCACAATGAGTATGTGTATTCATGCAAGCAAATAAGCTTTAACCTAACAAAATGTTCTATACTTGTGTATTATGTCTTGTCTTTAGTAATATATATGAATTCTAAGAACAATGATTAAAAATTACAGATTTTTCATATTTTTCTAATATCGTCCCCATCCCCCCACCCTCAATCGTTAGGCTTGGTATCTTCATCACCATTCCCATCCTTGTTCCCCGTCCCTAGTCCATGTCTTACATTTCTCTAATCAAAAAGTGGCAACTATGGACATGGGAGGAGCAAGCCTTGGATAAGCTAGATTAGGATCCAAGATAGTGGAGTTGGTCTACCTCACCAATGTCACAAAATGCAATGAGTTTCTTCGCCAGCATAGCACAAATCCACGAGCGCATGTTGATTCAAGATGATATGGATGGGGCACCCTCATGTACGAGGCATTGAGCAGAGCAAAGCACCACAAACCCTCTTAAGTACATTTCCTTGAGATGTCTAGGAGATAGCTAGCGGCCAAGGAAGGTCTCATAGTTTTATGGCTTGTGGCATAAAGAGGTCTAGCAATTGGCAATTGGTTCATTCAAATGCAACACGTTGAGGTTTGCCAGTGTTTGCACATAGCAACACCTAGAGACCCCAAAGCACTGTCTATGGTCTTACAAGGCTGCAAAAAAGAGCCTCCAAGATCCTCCATCGAGTCAAGCTAAGCCTCAAGTGTGTCACCTATGTTGCTTTTTTTCTAGTGGCCAATTGGCCAAGGGCATTACCTACTCCACAAGGCAAAGACACATGACACAATATCCATCATCGATGTTGGCTTGTGTACAATTATGAGCCTAGATGCTCGACCCAACTAATCGGTACTCGAGCCTACTACATTGCAATCAGAGGTGTGGGAGACTATTAATAGCCACAAGGTGACACATCTCAAAGGCCCACCTCCAATTGATCTTCAATAGTGAGAGCCTTTTAGTATACACCACTTTGACACAGCCCTAGTCATCCACTATTCACTCCCTAAGAGGACACTAGGGGCAGCTTCACGGAAACTTTCACCAAACCATGGTGGTGCTACACTCATCCACAGTGGCTTCTCTCTCCCATCTCCCCCAAATTGCCTTGACAGACCTTGCATATATGTGATTTGGCTTGCATTGAGCTCCAACTAAATTACTAAGCACTTGTACTAGATTGTATTTTCTTCTGAGTAATATAATTAACCAAGCCTTTTTGCTCAAACACATTAGTGGAATCAAGTAAGCAAGATTTATTTTGCAAGCATATAAGAAAAAAATGTAGATTTGCATTGTTTCCAAAGTGAGCCAAATAACTTTAAAAACTCACTTTATCCAACTTTGACAAGCGGCTCCTTGAGGTTCAATGAGTCAATTGGATGTGAGGTAGTATCAATACGCTCGGTTTTATTCTCTAGGTCCTTTCTAAAAATGTTTATTAAACTATGAATTGTTAATCCATGGTCTTGAAGTCCTCTGAAATCAATTACGACCTTACATTTAGAGGAGGACATGGGTGAGAGAAAAACATTGATACTTATCACACCTTACATGGGTTGTGGAAGGCCCTTTGGACAAGGAGCATTAGACTTTTCCACTTGTTCCATTGGTTAGGCTTTCTACATATTTGGACAACACCTTCATTATAAATTCATTCCCATATTGATCGGCTACTCCTTTGGCAACTTCCCGCTATAGCAGACTAAGGTAATAAATTGGATAAAAGCAAAATTGTCTAGGTGACCTCCATCTGAAGGACTAATCAGTAATTTGATGTTCCATGAAACTGTTAATACTTTCGCCATTGGTGTTCCACATTCAGGGTCTTGCAAACAAAGACTAATCCATCTCAAAAGCTTCAAACGAGAAAAAGAAACTATTAAAGGCCATGTGTACTATACCGCAATCACTTCCTCTGATTGTGGCCGTTCATTTTCGGGTCTGTCACAAAAGTTCCTGTACTCTTCTGTATCCCTTATAGAGTATGCAGACACCTGCATAGAATGCTCTGTTGATGCATCTTAATAATGAAAGTCCTTACTATTTTCCCAGGTCCCAAATTATAGCTGGTTTTGGGTGATGAATCTGATAACAAAAGTGATTCCTATTTTATCAAAAGTAAGCTGGTTTGGAGCTGAATCGCATCATGAGTTAGACTAACCAGAAATAGAAATTCATTTCAAAAATTAATGGCATATCCCTCACCTCAACATCACATTTGAGTTCATTTGAGCATGGCTTCACCTTCAGCAGCCTCTATCAAAGGTAGACAGTGACTTGGTTGATTATTGCTATGCATAAAAATGGAGCTATAATTACTGTACATGATCGAGTGGAAAAAGAAAACAAGTCTCTCTTCTAGTGCCTAGGTTGCAATAACTGCTACAAAAACTTGAACTTGAATGGAGCATTACCTGTCGGTAGGGCTTTTCTGGTGTTCTCCAGAATGCCTGTCAATCATTAGAAAAAGCAAGCAGCATTTTAGAGCATCGACCAAGATATATATCACAGACTAAGAGCGTTGCAAAATTCACGATGCAAGTTGCATAGAGCAACATTTCTTTTATCCATATGTTTCTATGTACTGTCAGAACCTGAAAAAAGGAGTTACCTGTTCTGCATATAAAACTTTTGACCCATCTGCAAGTTCTGCTGCTGGGCAGGTGTTCAGTCTGCAATGGTAAAGAGAATCAATCAGGAATTCCTCACAAAGACAAAAACTTGGTGACAGCAGATTCTATGCTCAAGCCTTGTCACAAATTAGTGAACAATGTGCATGGAAAACTATGCATGACTAAAGATTCACAAGCCAGAAACAATAGCAATGAAGTTTACCTGATGTTAAAATATGTTTGTGGGTCTTGCATTGCTTGCTCTGTGGAAAACTGCAATGATTGCATGACAAAAGAAACCAATAAAGTTTTGCTAACAAAAAAATCACACCAACACAAACCCAAAAACCAATGAGCCTTTGGCAACAGTTCATTGCATCCAAAAAGCATCGGACTCTCTTTAGGTAGAGACTGCACCACATACATTGCCAATATTAAATCAACCCAAACTAAGAATTTCCATTAACAATAAGGAAGAATTTCCATTAACAATAATCCCCACAGAAAAAGTATTGATAACTTTAAGGCACTCTAAAGGTCTTTGCATCTATTGTGCACAGAATCAAGAACGCCTCCTCACACCTAGAGTCGTAGAAGTGAAAATGCTCCCATTTCCAAAGACAATGGAAAGAACAAACACTTGAAATGAATATGATAATTATTCATATATATTCAACCTCAAAAATGCTAAGCATAAATGAATGATGATAAATGAGATCCAATGATAATACAATGACCTCAGGCACCCATGTCTCTAAAACAGGGGCTCATAAGAGCCAAGGAGCAGGTGATACTGGAGTGGCTCAAGATGACTGTACTATCCCAAAGTTTAGCTCTAGAAATGGGTGGCAACACCTATGAAAGGAGTTAAGGGAGCAAAATGCAATCCTCCAAGCTGTAGGATGTAGATGTAAACTACGGACAGCAGAAGTAATGATGTGGACAGCAGTGGAGAGGGTGAAACGCAGTCCTCTAAGCAGCAGAATGTCGATGACTCCTCCAGCAGCTAGCCATGTCCTCCAGGGCAGGGCGGCTGCATCCAGCAGTTGGGTGGCGATAGGGTTGCACCTTCAAACAACAAGGCAACTGTTAAGCAACAACAGGTTCATGAGCCTTAATCCCTTTTTCAGCTCAGTAAGCATCCCCAAAACTCAAACATTAGATGTGCCTTAAGTGTCCAAATGCCCACATTAAATGCATCCAAAGCGTCCAAGCACCACCTAAGACTGTCAGGGGGCCACCCTAGACATTTGGTCACCTCATGTGTCTATAAATAGGTCCTCTGTCCAGCCACTCGGCATCCTATATCCCACATTCTACAGTTGCTGCCCATTGCCTTTGTTGTTGCCCTACAGCTGACCACTACTCCGCTTTCTAGCAACTTGCTAGGACTACATCCACAACCCGCTGGCAGCTGCATTTTCTGCACAGCGGGCTGCCCTTCCACCACCCAACTGTCACATTGTCATCCAGCTGCTGACGACCTGATTTTAGCCCTATGTCCATCGTTTGCGACACCTTCTTCAGCTCAGTTTGCTGCTGATCAGGCTGCCCTGGCTGATACCATCATCTTAACAATTTGAAGGCTACATTTTCATCTGATCTACAGCTGCTCACTCCCAGGAGTTTCCAGAAAGCTGTGTTTTCTCTTTAGAGGCTGCATTTGCTGCTGATCACTCATCCCAGATTGTTACAGCTGCATTTTCATCTTCTCCGGCTGCATGGCATCCTCCGATATGCAAGCTTTGGTGGTGTGCTGCTTCAGGATCATCTAAAGGCTATCTCCATCGACTCCCTCAGCTCAACCCACTCCTAGAGAGAGTGGTTTGAGCTTTTCTCCCCTCTTTGGACATAATTTACATCACTCCGTTCATTGAGGAACAAGATTCAGTTAATTTGCATTCATCTAACTTTGTGAATTACAACAAAGGGAGATGCCCATTATAGAACAAAAATTTCTCTTGATTTGCAGGTTATTACTTCCAATAATTCTTTGTTGATTGATGCATCTCATATAACACACACCTATGCTTCCACACACACTTCCACTAGTTTTCCTATCCCTCCCTCCCATCTCATTATCTCAGGATACCCTATCAAGATTATCAGTCTCACACACACAGAGACTTCAATCTCGTTAAACTTTGCCCCCAGCCCTGTCCTGGGCTCTACCTCTATTGGTCATCTAGTTTCCTTGGGCATGACTAGGAGCCAAGTTTCTACTGCTTCATCAACTAGACTCTTAACCCCTGTGGATCTAACTTATGGTTGATCCGAGAGTTTTGTGATAGAGAATCCTTTGAATCAGAGTCTGTATATGCCTACAGGCACTCAAAGTTGGGACTCTCAATCCCTGCACCTAGTACATTGCTAGGTTTACAAATGGTTGATCAATTTAGTTAGTCATAGATTCCTGACCTGCCCTCTCGTACAACACATGTCTACAATGCCCTTCTAGGATTTTATCTCCCACTTGACTCAATATTTTCTACCCTTAAAGGGGGCTTGCCCCCCTCTATTATGAATGTTCCTTTGGGACTTCCAAGACCTTCAAGTTCTATTTTCTCTCATCTTTGTGCCTCCTTAGACCATTAGGTTCCAATTATCCACCCACTTTCTGTTAGCAGGATTGTCCACTCATGTGTGAGTCTATGCATGCCTATTAGGGCTGGACACATTTGTATCTATTTTAGGCATTTTATTTGTGAATATTTTACGCTAGATTAGTATTTATGATGCCAATCGGCCAGCATTAACCAGCATTTATGATAGGCACATTTATTGCCTATTTATTGGGGCTCCTCCTCCTGAGTCACATTCATCACTTGCAGATCCAATGCATGCCTTGGTGGAGAGAGGAGCTAGCGCCAATTCCCATGCAACCAATGACTCACTATTATACGCGACTCTCTCGTGTTTGGTATATGGATTTCATTTCCCGAGCACATCTCTGAGTTCTCTTCTTTTGCAATGTTCTTCAGTTTTCTTTCTCTTCTGTCTTGTGTTCAACAATTTATTTCAGCACTTGTTTATGCTTCCATTGTTGCATCCACTTCTAACATGGTATCAGATAGCAGGATCTCTACTCCTACTGCTGATTACAAGTCTTTCTTCCATTTTGTTGATCAGGCGACCGTTGTTGATCATTCTCAGCCTATCTGAGGTCAACTTCTGCCGACGTTTTCAGCCCAGCACCCTATGTTTTCAGACTGCAACAATGTTTCGGCCTATAATCATTAATTTGCTACATTAATTGCTGAATCAACCTGTGTTTTGGGTTTACTACCCCTGATGGCTTAGCAACTGCTTCTACGGGCTGTTTCTAGCAGTTTTCAACTGGTTTTTCATCATTTTGCAGCAATCGCCCTTCGTTTGAAATCTGATTTTTGGTTACACTACATGTAAACTATCATTTTGTGATATCTTTGCTATAGGTTTGGCTGTATTCTCTCTCCATCCCTTCACTCCTCTCTCTTCTCTTCTTATCCTCTCCATATGGCTCCTTAGTGCACTTCTACTAATAATAAGTTACATGGACCTAATTATCTAACAAAGAGTACTGTCATTAAAGCCTGGTTTGTGCAAAAGTGGTTATGGTACATTATTTGTGGAGCTATTCTCCAACCTCAGCATCCTTTTCCACTTTCTAAAGATTTTGATGAGGACAACCATGAGGAAGCTGTGCATACATGGGATATGAATGATGTGTATGACTATTCTACTCTTCTTCAATGCACTTCTAAAGAAGTTCTATCAACGTTACCTCCTACATGACATCTTCAAAAGTATGGTCAAAGCTTCAAATGTTGTACAAGACACCTTTCACCATGTGTGCAATGACCCTTTATGGACAACTCTAGTAGATGAAGTTTGAGCCTAAGGACACTAATCATTCATTTTTGCTTCATGTTACACAAGTACAAGACCAACTTCGACACATGCAATCTACCCTTCTCGAGGCACATCTTGTGAGAACAATACTCTATAAGCTTCCCCCAGTGTTCGATGGAGTGGCAATTGCCCTGAGGACGCAGACATCATCTACACTTGTGAGCTTTACATATATATGTCCTCGATGCTACTTGAGCATGAGGCATCTTTGCATTTACAGGGGAAGCTTCCATCTCATTATGGCAGTTCCAATGAGACTTTTACTACTTCAGTGAGGGGCAACAAGAAGAAGTCGAAGGCCCAGTGTTATCACTAGGGTAGAAAGGGCCATTTGCAAAAGGCCTACAAGGAGTTAGCAACCTCACGAAAGAAGGAGAAGAAGATGAAGCGGGATTTGAACTCCTCCGATGAGTCCTCTTCCTCAAACTCTGATTTAGATCCTTCGATCGACCAAGGAGATATCCAAGGCGCGGAAGAGATCCACTTCTTTAGATTGAGGGAAGGGCTCAACTGCCCCTTCCTCTACTGCTTTCTAGTCCAAGTGATGCAATCATCCCTTACGACTCGCCAATGCTAGAGAGGGAGTGTGAGCAAGTAGTGAGATGGGACAGTCGAGCCTCATCTATATAGATATATAGGTGCATAAGTTCTAGAGGGGGACGTCCCTAACGCATCGACCGAAGTCTGGCAGGTTAAAACCCTAGAGCTGGGATTGACATCCAGGTTCATGATGAGCTTGTTCTTTGACAGAAAGCGGGATTGGCTCCTAGTCTTGTGCTCACATGAGGGGATACTTTGGTAATCTTGGCCAAAGGCGAGGAAACCATGATTGCATATGTTCCAAGGAATTTTTGACATGATGGTTTTTTAGACTACTGCAAGACATTGATAAGGGACACAGAGACATACTATGGTTCTTTTCTATTTTCAAGAGCTGGTATAACTGACACCGACATCAGGTTCTCTCCAAGGCACCTTGGTGATGGCTTGATTATCCACTGCTTGGGTATCTATGTTTCTCTTTTGGTGGTTCTATGTTGTACCGCATACTATGATGGATCATTCTCCTTGTATCATTGTATCAGATCACCCATGATCTGAGAGAGAGTGTTAGCAGGATTGTCAACTCGTGTAAATCTGTGCATGCCTATTAGGGCTATGCACATTTGTATCTATTTTAGGCATTTTATTTGTGACTATTTTATGCCAGATTGGCATGTATAATGCCAATCGGCCAGCATTAATATTGGTCGACCAGCATTTATGATAGGCACATTTACTGCCTATTTATTGGGACTCATCCTCCTCAGTTACATTCATCACTTGCAAATCCAATGTATAATCTTTTATGCTTTATAAGATCCCATAATCAAGTCCATAAGAAAAATACACTTTCTTCAAAAGGTGCCTTGGTTTCTACCTCTCAAAAGGAAAGATTGTGTAATGGATCTAAGTCTAAAGGGAAGGGTGATACTCCGCAAAATAATTCCCCTCAAAGGACCCCCAAGAAGTGGTGGCACAATGTGCCCAAGAAAAACTACTTTTGTACCCATTGCCAAAAGGCAAGCCATGTGGACGAGTAGTGTCATGCCAAGACCAAAGAAATCACCCCTAGCACTTCTAGTCAAACCTCTACTTTGCAAGGGCAAAGAGGAGGAAATGTCATATCTCAAAATCAAAATCACAATACTCATAGCAACCAATGGTGGAATGTTTGCCATGTCGGCAATGCAACTCATAGCAATCCCTCGCAATGATGAGATGTTTGCCACATTGGTAATGCAACTCATGGCAATCCCCCCCAATCCATACCCCTTTCATACTCTTGAGGATGTGTTTAATTGATCAGCTGGCCATGGACCTCAGTTGTCAAGCCAATTCAGCATCCATTGAGTGCGCAAGGGATTCCAGCTTGCTCCAAATTATTGAGCTGCCTGAGCAGCCAATTGAGGCCTACCTCACTCTCCCCTATGGCTATCCGGTCCGATGGATTGTTGATAGTGGTGCCACTCAACATTTAACCTTCAATCCGAGACATTTTCATCTCACAAAAATTGAAACCAATCTTCTTCTCGGATAGGGTGGTAGATGATCTGATTTAACTCAATTTACAACAAGAATAAAATTCATACATCTGAAATAAATACATTAACACATTAATCTTGGACAAGCAACACCGGATTGGCCCCAAAACTAGCACCCCTTGCGGTATTTCTTTAACTTGTACTACTTGGATTTGTAGTATACAAAGATATAGGCGGATCTCTATACAAATTTCAACACTTTGGGCTTCACAAATGACTAGCAGCATCAATTTGCCCCTTAATTTTTATACGATTTGGGCACAAGTTAAACCAAAAACACTTGCATGCAGGCCAAATCAAATGTGGATGAGTTTTCCCCCTTCAGATCAACTGCAATTTCTGCAATTACAGTTGCTGCTCTGATCACTAGGTCTTCAATTAATGGACACAAAACTCCGAGGTGGCCAAGAAACCCTAATTTTTTCTGCAAATTAGGCTTTTGACAACAAAGGCATTATTTTCCTCTTTCAAAGTGCTAAGAAAGGCACAGCATGGCTAAGGGATTGTCAAAGGAGAGAAAAAATTCTGCTGATGAGACAGAAAATGGTCTGTCCAACCCAGGTGAATCCCCAAACTGCAGTCATCTACTGCTCCAGGCCTAGAACCTGTTGTGGCCTGCTATTTTCCAGCTCTAGATCAGGTCCCCTACTACCCAGAGCACTGCTGAAGCTGTTGCTTGCTGTCTGGGCACATCCAGATGCTGTTGCATCTTGCAAATCTGCTCTCACCTGGCTGGAAAACCTCCACACAACAGTCATATGCAACAAAACTAGGCTCTCTCAACCTTGAACTGCCCAAGGCAGCTCCAAACTAGCTTGTTTGGCAGGTTCTCCTGACTACCAAGTGGCATCCCTTTCAAAACCAAACTCAACCTTTGGACTTAATTTCTAGCGATTAATTATTGGCTGGAAAATTAAAAATCCTGTTGTCCTGATTGGATACTATCCATCCATATTTAATGTACTAAGCCCTTGGAACTTGAAAATTATAAACTTTCATTTGGCTTAGTCTAGCATTAAATATTTAATTTTTGACTAGCCCAAATGACACCACCCAACATTTCCAAGGTTGTCACGTCTGATGGCATGATGCATCCGATTAAGTACCATCTGATACTAGTACGGTACTAATCAATTTGAACCTATGTCCAATATTTAAAATAAATTACATATAATTTAAAACCTACACTTAATGTTTGGACGTAAAACAAAACTTTACTTGAAAGTAAGTGCAGATGAGAGTTGAAATGAGAGTGTAGTATAAAACCAACAACTATATTATGAGCCAAATTGGCGATCTCATATAAAAAGGCATACAAAAATGGATAGAGATAAAGGCCATGGTCCAATGCTCCAAGTAACATGATACAACGATGTGACATAAATTATATGAATCATGATCAATCCTCTAGGCTCTAAGTACTCCTTAAGCCACTCCTTGAATTCGTTAGAGACGAACATCCTTTGGAGTTTCTTGCGAACATCATAGAGACACTTAAGAAGAAGCCACACAACTGCCAAGCATGTCTCTGATGGCTTCTTCAACTCCAAGTCCAAGTATGAGCAGTGAATCACAAGAACTCAGAACTTGGTATTTTGATGAAACCAACAATTGTGCAAGTGTCATCAAGAATCCTCTTTACCCACTCTAACTTGCTATATCTTCCATAAGAAGATCTAGGCAATGAGTGGTGCATGGTGTCCATACTATGGACAAAAACTCAGCCCAGAGCTTCCCTTCCATAAAGACACAATTAGAGGCATTGAAAGTGAGAATTTGTATCATGTTTTGTAAACCAACATACAAGATCATACACAATGAAATTAGTATAAATTTGGTAAGTCGCAAGTAAACAAATTAATTTATGATTTATGTATAATATACATTCGGATTGCAATATAATAGGTTTAGAAACATTATCTCAATAATGGCTTGTCGTATGTGCCGATACATAAAGGAGCCCGTGGTTCTTCTTCCCCTTATACTAGCATCCACCACTCGTAGCTATAAAGAAATGGAAAAGACACTATTATTTTGGGAAATAAGTGAAAAATACTCTAGCCACATTCGCATGAGTATAAAAGGTGTAAGAGAATAATTTTTTTCATCATATTAAGTAATAAACAATCCTCTTTATCTTCAACTTTCTTCACACCTTTAATGGTTTACACCTCTTTCTCTCCCTTCTTCGTGTCTTTCTCTCTCCACTTCTAGTATTTCTCTCACCCGTGCACTCTCTTCTCTCTCTTCTTTCTATTTTCTCTCTCCTCTCATGTCTCCCTCTTACAAGTGATATCAAAGATTAGGCTTTTAATCCATTTGACTTTCTCAATTCTCCATATCTATTTTCCTATTCTCATATCAGAAAATCCAAGGCAACAAATACATCAGACACATGACAAGGACTAGTAAGCCTTCTACATGAAACAATGACTACCTTTGAAGGCTTTGACATGAGTCTTGAACAAGCTTGGTAGCACCAAGGCCAAAATAGTAGCTCATGGACAATTTTCACCCATTTTTATAAGCATTTTAAAGAAAGAAGACTAACTAGGGTTAGTAGAGATGTAAGTTGTCACAGCTTTCATGGAGGAAACCAATAAAGATCTTCTTCTTCCTTCCAAACCCTAGCTCACAAAAGTCAACTACCTCTTCAACAAGCTTCTCCGCCTTATTTCCTTCAAATCCATGACCATCAACATGAGGTTTGAAGCAAGCTAGTATCAAGAAATGGCCCTATCTATTGCGGCACAATTTTTAGGCTGATTCTTGGCTATGATGGACAGCAACCATCTCATAATCATGAGTACCAAGGTTATTCTAGTCATTGGCAAGCTATAGCAACCATTTTAGTCAAAAATCCAAACATTTCTTCTCCATTTCAAGCTCTTGAAACCCTAGCTATGGCAGCCATGGAAGCTTAGTTGCAAGCTTTGAATCTCCACAAATTTCTTGAGAGGAACACTTCAATTCAACCTAGGGATTCATCTTCAATAAGTATTTATCATCTTTGTTACAGAAATTGAAGCCATTGGAGCAAGATTATCAAGATTGCAACAATGGAGTCTTCTATGGAATTAATAATTGGAGCAAATGGTCATGATGGTTCAATCTCTAATCTCTAATGCTTGGAGATTGCTTGAAGGCTATTAAGGAGTAAAGATTGTTCATGTTTCAAGATATAATGGCTACTGGAAAGGATTATGAAACATTTGGAGCATTCAAACCTTCATCGACTTCTTGAAAGAGGTACTATTCTTCAATTCTTGATCTCTCTCCCTCATCCTATTGTTGAGCTTCATCCACTTGCTTAGAGGGATTAAAGAATTAGATTCCTCATCAAATTTCACTACAGTTCATTGTTAGAATGAATCTTTTATCCAAAACAATGAATTAGAAGCCTCTTGTTTGCATTTGAGCTTGAAGCATACTCAAAAAGGCTTAATCAAGAGTAAATCCATCTCTGCAAATTCTCTTTCTAATCCTTAATCCACTCTAGATTTCATTCTTGATAAATTCTATGAAAGAGAATAAGTATCATATACAATAAGTGAGTCACTAATCAAGGAGGTACTCTCTATCTTAATCTTTTGCTTCATTTCATTCACCATTCCATTCCAAGTGCAATTCCCAAAGTCTTGTTTACTTAGAGCTAGTATGCCATTGCCATGTTGATATTCCCACCAAGAAAAAATATAGATGCTATGAGAGATAGCAAGACAAAAGAGAGGTGATCCTCCCTCGCTATCAAAGAACCCAAAGGGGTGCACAACCTGACCCAAGGAGGAACTTTGCATACCCCCCCCCCCCCCCCCCCCGGTGATTCAAAGCATGTGTAGGGAGCCTTTGCCCACTGTTTTATCCCTCACACAAGTTCAGCACATGAAGGATTATTCAAGCATTCTTGAAGACTCAAGATCCTATAATGGATGCATGGGCAGGTTCTAGGTTCTAGGAGCCTAAGTACACTTTGAATCTAAGCATCCATGGAATGAATGTTTTCACTCTAGTAGATAGTGGCAGCACACACAGTTTTCATAAACAAATCAGCCATGGATCGATTAAAGTGTCTTCCCGCTAATTTGCAACAACCAATTAAGGTTTAAATAGCCAATGGGGCTAAGGAGATCAGCACCCAAATGTACTCAAAAGTTCACCTATGTTAGGTTGAAAATTGGATGGCTTTCCTTTTGGCTCAAGTGAGCATATACCTTTTGATCCCAGTGGAAATAAGTCTATAATGCCATCACATGTTGCCACTTCAATTTACACTATCTCAACGGATGCATGGCCAAGTTCTAGGTTCTAGGAGCCCAAGTACACTTCAAATCTGAGCAGCCATGGAAAGAATGTTTTCACTCTAGTAGATAGTGGTAGCACGCACAATTTCATAAATAAATCAAACATGGGTCGATTGAAGTGTCTTCCAACTGATTTGCAGCAACCAATTAAGGTTCAAGTGGCCAATGGAAATGAGGAGATCAGCACCCAAATGTGCTCAAAAGTTCATCTATATTTGGTTGAAAATTATAAAGTGCCAGTGGACTTGATAGCTCTAGATATGGGCTCCAATAATATTATCTTAGGTTGTGATTGGTTGAATCAATTAGGCAAGATAACCATGGACTTCTCTCAGCTATACATAGAGTTTTTGAGTGATGCACAGCTTACATACATAGAGGGATTTCAAACTAAATCAAATCTCTAGCTTATCACAACAAAGCAGCTCAAGAAAGGGTTTAAAAAGGGGTCTCAAATCTTTGTGTTGCATCTTAACAAGAAAACTACAGATCAGCCCAAGAATTCAGCAACAAATGCAACTCCTAAAGCTCTATTGGAGAAGTACAAAGACTTTTTTCAAGTGCCCACAACCCTCCCTCCAAAAATAGCAATGGAGCATCCTGTTAATTTAGAGCCCAACTCAAAGTTAATCAACAAACCTCCTTACAGGCTTTCAAAATGTGAAAGGAAATAAGTAGCCAAACATATCAAAGACTTGTTAAAGATTAGATTTATTGAACCTAGTCCATCACCATACACCTCTTTGGTATTATTGGTCCAGAAGAGATATAGTACTTTTCGAATGTATATAGTTTGCATGAATCTTAATAAGATTAGCATCAAGAACAAGTACCCTATTCCATAAGTTAATGATTTGTTGGATGAGCTTAAGGGGACTAGATATTTCACTAAGATAGACTTGAGGTCAAACTATCATCAAATCAAGATGAGAGAGGGTGATGAGATGAAGACTATTTTTCAAACGGATAGGGGGCTTTATCACTTTCTTGTTATGCCATTTGGGTTGACAAATGCTCCAACCACCTTCCAAAGTCTTATTAACAAGATATTGCGGCCCTTCCTTTTGAAGTTTGTGCTAGTATTCTTCAATGATATCCTCATCTATAGCAAATCATTGAAAAGTCATTTGATGCATATAAAGAAGGTGTTTGATGTTTTGAGGAAACATAGACTCTTTACGAAGGAGACCAATGTGCATTCAACCAAACTAAAGTGGAGTATTTGAGACACATTGTTAGTGAAGAAGGCATAAAGACTAACCCAAAGAAAATGTAGTATATAAAAGAATGGCCAACAATACCACTTATCTTCATGGTTTTCTTGGTTTATCCTCTTTCTATCGAAGATTTATTAGATACTATACAATTGTTACAACACCTTGACAAACAAGCTAAAGAAAAAAGCTTTCTTTTGGGGTACCATAGCTGATCGCAACTTTAATCAATTGAAAGAATCGCTTACTTCAACTCCTATTTTGGTCTGCCTTGATTTTTCTAAGGAGTTCACTATCCAATGTGATGCAAGTGGACGGGCATAGATGCAGTCTTATTTCGAGAACATGGAGCCGTTACTTCTGAAAATCGCAAGAGAAGATAAAATGAATGTGTATGACCAAGAAATGTTGGTTATTCTTCATGAAATCAAGAAGTGGCATCACTATCTTTATGGCAGCCGGTTTAGAGTAGCAATCATAGAGTTCTTAGATACTTCCTTTCACAATCTAACCTTACTCCTAAGCAAAGAAGATGAGTGGCTATCTTGCAAAACTATGATTTTAATATCACTCATACTAGGGGCAAAGATAACATTGTGTTTGATTCTCTTTCAAGAAAGTGGGCATATAAGGTATCTTCTATAGCAAAACTTCATAATGATTGGATCGAAGAGTTACAAGAGACCTATCTTCTAGATAAAAGTTCAGTCATATTTTTCAAAAATTACAACAAGGACTAATGAAAGAGAATTCCTAGTTTCAACTTAAGAATGGTCCTATATGGTTTCTTGGCAAGATTGTTTTTCCCTATACTTCTTTCAAGCAAAAGATCATGGAGAATATACATTCTTCACCTGTAACTAGTCATTTAGAAGTTTTTAAAACTCATGACAAAGTTTCTAAGAGCTTTCATTGGAAATGTCTATGGAAGAATACCAAGGATTTTGTATCACAATGCATTTCATATCATTGGAAATGTCTATGGAAGAATACCAAGGATTTTGTATCACAATGCATTTTATATCAGCAAAACAAAGATAGCACTCTTAAGCCAAGTGGTTTACCTCAGCCATTGCTTATCCCTAAAGGTAAATGGACACACATTACAATGGATTTCATCATTGGCTTACCTACAATCAATAAGGGGTGGAATGGTGGTAGATAGACTCACAAAAACGGCTCATTTTATTCTTCCAAAGACTCGACTTTCAACATCCCAAGTGCCAAGCCAATTCATGGAGTAGGTGTCCAAATTGCATAGGTTGCCTCAAGTCATTGTTTATGATCGAGACTACAAGTTGATAAGTAAATTTTAGCAAGCAATTTTCAATTCTATGGGGACTAAATTGGCTCCATCCATAGCATATCATCCCCAAACTGATGGCCAAGCTGAGCAGATTAATAAATGGATTGAGACTTGTATTCATCACTATTTCCATGATGTACAGTATGCGTGGGATGCTTGGATTTGTTTGGCTAAGTTTGCTTACAATGACACCATACATGCAAGAATTGGATTTTTTCCTTTCAAGGCTTTGTATGGTTATAAAGTGCCCCTTTGTATGGTTATAAAGTGCCCCTTTCTACGGTAATGTTTAATGAGAAAATCAACCCTCAAGGAAATGAAGAATTGAAAAAAATACATGCCTACTTCAACAATGCAAAGTGAATTTCAGGAAAGTGCAAAAGTAAATGGAACTCTATGCTAATAAAAGAAGGAGACCTATAGAGTTTCAAGAAGGTGAGTTACTACTTCTAAGAGTACCCAACTCAAGATATACTACACTTAAGGATGGCTCAACCAACAAATTGGCACATCGGTATTATAGGCCATATAAAATTCTTAAATGTGTGGATAACTTGGCATATAGATTGGAACTTCCTTCTTCTACCAAGATTCATAATGTCTTCTATGTGAGCCAACTCAAACCTTTCATTGGCTCACAAGTGGACTATCTTGAAGATCTACTACCAATAAATGAAGAGGGTATCATTCAATATGTCCCTAAGGAGATCATTAGCTAGTGCGAAAAGAAGCTTAGATCCAAATCAATATTGAAATATTTGGTCAAATGGAAAGGTTTACCCTTGCAAGAAGCTTCTTAGAGACCAACATCAATTTTGGAGGAATTTCCTTACCTTAAAAAAGCTCTTTTGGCTAAAGACAAGTCAATTTTGGGTCCTGTTTCATTGCAAATAATTCTCAGACAACTTACTATTTTAGAATAGTTTTTATTCTAAATTGTTGAAATAAGTATTTCTTTGGCATATGGTACGCTTGATTTGGAGCAACCCATCAAAAGTTATCTCAGTTTTACTATGGCAGGATAGGCAATAGGCAATATGCTATCTATGTTTGCAGGAGCCTTTTCATGAAGCTATTGTAACCAATTTCTCAACTTTATGGTCTACAATGGATGTCTATATGATATACTTGGTTCTCTACTTTGAATCCAATCCATTTCATGATGACTTCTCAAGACTTATACATTCTTGTAATCATTGTAATAGAGTAGTACTTTGCCATCTCCATTGTTGGAGTCGTTTGTAATAGGCCCATCTTTTGTTTTTGAGAGCAAAAACCTTTGGGTAGGGATGAATTATTAAGATGTGGAAAAGACACTATTATTTTAGGAAATAAGTGGAAAATATTCTAGCCACACTAGCATGAGTATATAAGGTATAAGAGAATTGTTTTTTCACCATATTGAGTAACAAACAGTCCTCTTCATCTTCAATCTTTTTCTTCATCGCTTTAATAGCTTTCACCTCTTTCTCTTTCTTCTTCCAGTCTCTCTCTCCTTTGCACTCTCTTTCTATCTCTTCCTTCTATTTTTTCTCTCCTCTTAAGCCTCCCTCTTACAATAGGAAGTACGTACCAAGCGGGCAAGAGAAGGACATTGATAATCCCTTTTTTAAATATGTTGGAAAATGACAACTAGCTATGGAGAAGAGAAAAGAGAGACAATGAGAGTATATTGAAGCAAAAGAGTAGAGTATACTTGCTGAACTAAAAGAATGAGAATGAAAGGTACAAGATAGGTCTAAGATAGACCTAGGTCTAGACCTAGGTCTAACTCAATTAGAGTTAACTCTAACTCTAAGTCTAAGAGTGGTGACACAACTTATAACTTTAGTTGTGTTCACACTAAGAACTGAAAAAGACCTAAAGACTAAAACATTGGGCACTGCCCATAGAATCGGCAAATTCTATTACCCCCCTGTAATGCCAATGTGGTAAAGTACAAGAATGATCAATCACCGAAGGACAACAAGTTTAAGCACTTGTGAAAAGCCTCAAATTTCTCACGAGGTAGTGCCTTGGTAAAAATATCTGCAACATTTTCCTGTGTAGGAACATACATCAAGTTGATCTCTCCTACATAGCATCTCTCTCTGGCATAATGGTAATGCACCTCAATATGTTTCGTGCAAGCATGAAACACAAGATCTTGTGCCACTGCAATAGCACTCTGTCAAAAAGAATGGATGTAGGACCCTTCAATGGTGAATGTAGATCAGCCAACAATCTGCGCACGCATACATTCCACTCTTGCCGTGAAGGCTGCCCTGTACTCAACCTCACAAAACGAGGTAGCCACTGTAGATTGTTTCTTCCTTAGCCATAAAATGCATGAACGGCCCAAAAAGAAATAGTGTCCACTAGTAGACTACCTAGTGCCCACATCACCAGTCCAATCTGAATCACTATAAGCCTAGAATTACAAGTCTCCCCTCGATAAATAATAGTGCACATGACTGAGTACCTTGCAAGTATCTGAAGATCTGCTTAACAGCTTGCCAATGCATAGTCTATGGGCTATGCATATACCTACTCACCTGAGATATTGTATACTGAATGTCAGGGCGTGTGTTGCAAAGATAAATAAGACAACCAACAGCCTGTGGCTGTAAATTGCAACATCAAACATCCCTTCACCATCATGCATAGACAACTTCAAGCTTGGCTTCATAGGAGTGCACATAGGTTTGTAATCTTGCATATTAAACCTATGTAACAACTTAACTACATATTGTGACTGTGACACGATGATACCATGCTGATTTTGGGTGAATTGAATCCCCAAATAATAGTATAAACAGCCCATATCTGACATAGCAAATACATGTTTTAATTTAGCCTTGAAATCTGCAATTTTTTCTTCTGAAGGTACAGTGAGCAACATGTCATCTACATAAAGAATGATAATCAGCAAGTCTCCCCTTTATTCTTAATGTATAGAGTAGGAGCAGTTGGACTATTTTTGAACCCTTTGCTGGCCAAATATACATCAATTTTAGAGTAACATGCATGAGGAGCTTGTTTGAGACCATAAAGAGCTTTGTTTAGCTTGCATACCATGTCTCCATGCATGTGCATACACCATTTTCTTCACCAAAGACCAGTTGACTTGGATCCACCATACTCATGGCATGGCAGTCTCCATGGCAAGACCTCTATGGCAGCTTTCATCATATACTTCTATATTTTCCTCATTATCGACACTTTGGACATGTCATTGGAATAGCTTTTTACTTTATGATGTTGGATCCGACCATCCCTTCTTTTTCCCCATGGTCACAGATACTCCACCTTAGGGAGACACGCATGCATAGTGAGAGAGAGAGAGAGAGAGAGCGAGTTTTTAAAGAGGCCCATCGCTTTTGCAAGTCCTAGTAGGCTACTAGGCAACCAATAAGCACCCTTTGTCCAAGACCTTGGCCTCTCTCGGATGGCCCTTTGGGCTCCCAAGGTAAGATAACGATCGCCTCTACAGTCTTGATAGGTTCTTGGGCAACCGACATGCACGCTTGGACTGATGTCCCCGGTGCTTTGGGGTGAGACTATTCGTGGATATTGTCAAATCATGTACATTCTACATACTCCTACAGCAGGTTACATTGAAGAGGAGCTAGTACTAGTGCCCACATAGCCAGTGACTCACTGTTGTTTCTATATTGTCTCATCTTGGTATATGGATTCCATTTCCCAAGCATCTCTTTTCTTCCAAGTTCTCTTTGCAATGTTCATCTTTCTTTTGCAATGTTTCTCTTCTATCTTGTGTTGTACAGTCTATTACAGCAGATTCACACACTTCCATCACTGCACCCACTTCTAAAATGGCATCAAACATCCATGTTAGGTCCTATGGTGCTGATTTCTTCTGTTGCAAGTCTATGTTTTATCTCTTCTGTGGGTGATCTCTTCATTAAATGACTGCTGCGACTGACCATCAACCTAGATGGCCACCTGCTGCAGATTTTCAACCTGTTTTCAGCCCAAGAAACCTGTGTTTTGACCAGCTGTACCTGCATTCTGCTGCAACAATCAGTTTTCAGACAGATGGCTGCATTTAATGCCTATGCTGTTTGCATTTTGATCACAACATCTGAGTTTTCAGTGTGTGATCTTGTGCAGGGCTGAGCAACAGAGTTTTCAGGCTATACTCTTTGTTTGGTGGCTACAATCAATGCCTCTGATCGCTCTGTTTCCGTCTGCATTCTCCTGTTTCATCTCTCTGTGCAGCAGCCATCTTGTTTTCCAATCAGCTTTTGTGATTCACTGCATAGCTTTAGAGAGGGTTCTTGTGTATCCGATTGTCATGTTTCCATACACACCTCCATTTACTGTTGATACATTCTCTATGTGCTTTATTTACTACTTGAAATCTTGAAACTATTGTGAGTTTGTATTCTTGGCACACATCTATCCCACAAGATCCCTTGCCTCCATTCATCTTCTCCGTATCTCCCTCATCATGGCTTCTCCAGCTTCTACTACTGACGATCAACATGCAGACATGGTTTACTCATCTACAAGTGTTCTATTGGAGACTTGTGTTTAGATCCAAGTTTCAATGACGATGCTGTCTCTAGGTACTCTAGTTGTTACATCTTCAGAGAGGAGTGTCATACAGACGACAAAGAAGTCACAGTGCTATTATTGTGAAGAAGAGACATCTTCAGAAGGACTGCAAGACATTAGTAGCTTTGCGGAAGGAGGGGTGACAAGTCTATCAGTAAGTCTTCATCACCTACAGGTCTAGTTTTAGGCTCCACCCATGTGGCCTCGGCCATGGTTGCAAGGGCCTCCTTTCTAGCTTGCTAGTACAAGTGATGCGGGTCATCCCTCACAACTCTCCAATGCCAAAGAAGAAATGTGAAAGGGTGGTAGCACTAGGGTAGTCAAGCCTCATCTATACTTTCATACAGGTGCATAGAATCCAAAGAGAGGTTTCCCCTAACGCATTAACCAAAGTCTAGCAATTTGAAATCTTGGAGCTAGGATTAACATCTAGGTTCATGATGAGCTATTTGACAAAGAGCAAGATTGGCTCCTAGTCCGATTTCACATGAGGAGACACTTTGGTGGTCTCGCCAAAGAAGGGGAACCCATGGCCATAAATGCACCATGGCATTGGTGACTAGCTTGTCATATGTGCTACTTCAGAGGCATTGCTAACAGGCATAGAGAGCTCCTATAATTACTTTTTGTTTTCAAGAGCTAGTGTGATTGACATTGACATCATCAGGTTCTCTCCAAGGTATCTTAGTGGTGGTTGGCCGCCCACTGTTTGGGTATCCATGGTCCTATCTAAGTGTCACTATTGTATGTACTATGATGAGTCTTTATCATTGTCTATTGTATTTGTACCTAATCACCCATGATTAAGAGAGGATATTAGCAAAGCTTGCCATTTTATGCACGAGTCTATGCATGTCCCAATTGGCTAGGCACATTTCTTTTTCTCCATGATGCAGTTGCTCTATTTACGGGGCCAATTTATGCTCACCTGGTCATTATTTACTAGCCGACCTAATGTATTTATGGCCCTAGATGTTGGCCAACAACCAATCGATGTTCTTGTCCTATATATAGGACTAATGGCTCCCTTCTCCAATCATTTCATTTTACATATTCCTACAACAGGTTCCATTGGAGAGAGGAAGTCAGTGCTAGTGCCCACACAACTGGTGACCCACTGTTGTTTCTACACTGTCTCATCTTGGCATATAGATTCCATTTCACGAGCATCTCAATTCTTTTGAGTTCTCTTTCGAATGTTCATCTTTCTTAATGTTTCTCTTTTTTCCTCTCTCTTGTGTTGTGCAGCCTATTACAACATTCACACACTCCCATCTACACCCACTTCTAGCAGGGACTCCTCAGGGTATTATGGGTTGAGTTGCACTTGGTAGTCCCTCCTCGGTTCCTCTTTTGGTCTTGAGAGGGGGTGTTAAGCTAAAAGGTGCATTACAAACTTAAAACCTTAGTTATCCTTTAAACAGCCCCAAAACTCAAAAAGTACTAACTTTCTTTAAAATTACCAAAATGTCTATGCCCAACAAGCAAACACCCAAACTTTGGGTGGATCCACATCTATGAATAGGAGGCTGCCCAGCCACTTAGTTCAACCCTATTTTACAATTGCCGCCTTGTTCCACTGCTGTCTACACCCCTCCTTCAGCGGATACCTCGGTTCACAATGTTGTCCATCAGCCAAGCACCCTATTCAGCCTCCATCCACTGCTGCATTTGTTGTTCACGCCCTGATTCAGCCTATTCGGAGCTGCTACACACTTGATGATTGCTAGACAGCCTGCATTTACTACACAGGTGGTCCATGCAGCAACTAGCCTGTCACCCAACCTTCACAACCTGGCATTTTCAGCCTACAGCTTCTGCCCTGCCTCTACACTGCCTCTAGGAGCTATTTCCTGCATCATAGCTGCTGCGTACTTCACCAGATCAGTCTCCATAAGATTCAGCTCTGCATTTTTGGGATAGTGCAGCCTGTTGAGGTAAAAATGCATTACATGCTAATAAGCCACTTAAAACAACACCAAAACAAGCTTTATTAATAAAATGACCGAAGCTTTCGTTCAAAGATACACAATCCTAGAGAGTGTCTATGTCCCAAAAGCCAAACCCTAATTTGGGAGGGCCCAACCATGTATAAATAGACAGCCTACCCAATACTCAGCCTTAATCTTGTTTTCATAGTTTGTAGGTGCCATATCTCTGCTGTCCACACCCCGTACGCAAAGGATATCTCAGCCCAACAACCTTCTACTACTGTACAGGACTGATTCCAACCTACCATCTAACTGTCTACCAGCTGGCGACTGCTGCATATTGATGTCCAGCTTGCATTTACTGTTTTCTCACCTTCTACGGCTGTCAAACAGTCTGATCTGCTGCAGCCCCAATGCCTATGACACCCTGGAGGCTGCGTTCTACTACAGATTGCACTGCCTGATCTGCCACATCAGCTCTAATCTATCTTTTGCATATTTGCATTTTCCTGTTCAGCACTCTCTGCTGTCCATCTAACATCACTTATCCGGCTATCACAAGCTGTGTTTGCTACTGCCAGACACATTCAGATGCTACCTGCTGCGTTTTGGGATCCGTAAGAGTACACCACACTCTTCTACCATATTTACCAGGAACAGGGAACGGGAACGAGACAACCCAAAACACGGGGAACACCCAAAGTCAGGGAACAGGAACGGAGGAAACCACATAGATAGATAGATAGATAGATAGATAGATAGATATACACACACTAAAACCAGCCTTCCTTCTCGGATAACGTGGTTTAACCTAATTAAGCACTTAATTACAGCAATTAGCAAATGAACATAAACTGAAATGCTCACTTTGTTGGCCCCAAAACTGGCGCCCCTTTCGGTATTTCTTTAATTTCAATTGCTGATGGATAAATTACAAGCCGAGATTTCACGATCTCCTTGGCTGATTCAAAAGCCCCTTGCTGTTCCAATAATCAGCAAAGCATTCGGGCAAATTGCCCTTGATTTTCACCCAAGACTTGCTCTAATGGAACCCCAACTAGTCAAATGCTGCCCCAAATTCACAATAGATGGGCTGGCATCTGAAATCCTCACAATTCCATGAATTTCCGGTGCTGATTTCAGTGTACAATGCCTTTGACTGGTGGCTGGTAAACCCTAATTATTGCTGTAATTTAGGGTTTACAGCAGTAAACTCTCTGTTGTCCACCGAATTTGGATGTACTCTGCTACCCATGGTTGAAAATTGCTGAGAATGCTGTAAAGAGAGAAAATCAGCTGAAATGTATCTTTTGTTTCGTAGCTCTGATGACAAATCTAATGGCACCAACAACTTCAAAAGGGGGATAAAACACCAGCTCAGCAGGCGAGCCCTCCTCTCCTACCACCGCCTCTCTTGAGGCGGAAGAGAAAACCTGCTACCCCCTGTCTTGTCGTGGCACACAATCAGTCGCCGTCGCCTCTCAGAGCCAAATCTGATCACTCCTCTCCCTCCACCAAGCTCAAAATGGCTGCAATTCAGCTTCCACCACCCTCCAACAACCTTTCCCCTGGTTACATGGGAAAGTTTTGTCAAGTGACAGCCTTCCTAATGCATTTTCAGCCATTAAATTAATTTTTCAGAATTATTAGTTCTGAAAATTAATTTCAGCCCTTTTGACCCTGCCCAAAATTAAACATGCCCATCTGTAATGAAATTGGCTAGGCCATTTGCAACTTGGAGTGGTTCCCAACCTCTGTTTGACCCTTAGACTAGCATTAATTAATTAATGCTAGTCCCTAGTGTCACCACTGACACTTAATGGCCAAACAATTGTCCTACGGTCCAATCTGGCACCAACTGACCACCAAAACCCAGTTGGCATAACTTAACACAACTTTTACCTTTAACACCCACTGCATCGTCGGGGTCCTTGGCCCGTTCCCATGAAATAATTGCCATGTGCATCACATGTGCTAAACAACCTTGCACGTTTGATTAATAACTTAATCAAATGTTACTAGCAAGATTAAAGCATCTCAAAATTTCACGTCCCCGTAGCACACACACCCCATTCAACACTTAGAATCTAGAGATATGGAGAATTGAAACACATAGAAATGACTAGTAATTTGATTACAAAATCATTGACCAGCCATATGGCACGTACACATAATCTATAAATTGACCTATTAATATTCTTTTTTGATATCAACCATAATTCATGAAATTAGAGGCATAATAATCAACAATAATAAAGATTCAAAACATTGTAATCAACAATGGATTGTCACATTGTAATCAACAATGCTGCATAAGTCCAACAAATATGCATTGCAAAGCCACAAAATATGCACTAAACTTTAAAGTCTAAAGATCCAAGTTTCAAGAGCTCATAGTTCCAAGTCAATACTTTAAAGTTCCAAGAGGCTAGCTGCTAAGTGCTCTTATTCATGGAAGATGGGTCCCCTGCACCTGAATGCTCATCCTGCTAAACAACTTCCTACTAGCCATCACCATCACCAGCACCATCACCATCACCATCATCATCATCATCATCATCATCATCATCTCTTTCCCATCGTATAAAAGAATCAGCCTTTGCAACTAATGTACAAGCTAGCAAGCGGGAGCTCAAATAAACTAGGTCGTTTGTCTTCATTATACCAAATGATTTCTCTTCTTTGAGTGAATATGATTGAAAGAGCTCCATAGTTGCTCTAAACAAGAAGACCTAATTGTTTGGCTAAGAATATGAATAGCCAAACTCTGCAACTTTGGAGCTTGTGCCCTATAGTCCTCCCACCACAAAGCAGCCCCAATATTTATCACGTCCTCTAGTGCATCCTCTCTACCAAACATCCCTAATGTCTGTTGATACATAGAGAGCTGATTTTTAATTTTGCATTGCATTTCACGGCTAGGATAAATCCTTGCAAGCAATGTGTTCCAAGCCTTGACCACCTCAAGGTCTCTTTCTTGCATCTTCCCTTGAAACTCAGGATCAAGCACATATGTTGCAGTATGCATAAGAGAGTCATACTCATTCCATCTATCTGCATTTGGTTCCAAATTCTCCCAACTTCTCAATCATGTGATCCATACCTTCATAGATCTTTCCAATGCATGGATCCATACCATCTACAAGCCTCAACATGTGCATAATAGGATCAACCATTTGGTTGATACAATCCACCCCATCTCAAAAATCTCTATCAAAGACATATGCATTACATAACACAACAGTAGTAGTGGCATCCCAATCCATTTTCATACTCACCACTAGCAAACAGCTCCCTAATTGCACCTTTGCAATAGTGCAATCAACCAAGCATAAAAAAGTTTTATGCAAATTGTGTTTCCAAGTATTTAAGAAGTTCTTTGGCACTACTCTGGTAAAACTCAACATGCAAGTACTAATGATTACATATAAATGTGACAATCTTGTTGCCTTTCGCAACAAGAGATGCAATCCATGGCAAGTCCCCAATATCCTTCAGCAAGTTATTCAAGCAATGCGCCATGCATGGGCTATAGGTGATATGTGGATACATTGCCATTAAAATGTTTCCTGCTGCCCTATTTGTAGATTCACCATCTACCACAAACTGCACTCACTAGCTCGCACCACTTAGATGCCAATATATCTACACTCTTTCTCGTCTCTGAAGTATCATGACTACCAATGAAGTATACATCCCCACGAGACTATGCAACAACACCATGTATGGACCTATGGCGTGTGTCACTCCCTCCGTCTGCTATCAATGTCACTCCATTTCTTGCCCATTGATTGCGAATATTTGCTGTTGCAATCTCTATGGCTACTTTCTCCTTTTGAAGCAATGTAGTCCTGATAGTTTCTGATGAAGGGGGCTTATATGTGGGTCCATACTCTGCAATCTTTGGTGTCTAATTTGAATGCAATATGGTCATGGTAGAAAAAGCGAGCCACTGCTACATACGTTTCCTCTTTTTTCTTTGGTTCCACTAAAGTGTGCAATGAACTCTGTCTAACACCACAACCTGCTACCACTGATGGCCCACGAGAAGGTTGCATAGCCACTAATACTAATGGTCTTCTGCATGACGCACCATGCCCTGCTAGCCTTGGAATCCATATTGTCGGATCCCCTACTATGTTTAGCGTCCTCCTGGCATGTGAATTCCCCATAGAAGTGGCTATGCGGTCAAGTAACTCCTGTCTTTTCTCAACTAATACATTAGTGCAAAAGCGCACCTCTTTCCCCTCCTCATGTAGAAGATGGCCTCTCACTTTATTAGCCCCACTAGTGCAAGCATAAAAGCAAAGTTTGCATTTCCAAGGGCGAGGCCTTCCATCTCCCGATTGGCATCCCTGCATCTACCTCAGCCCACCATGACCAAGTAGTGCTTCGACTTCGTCCAGTTGTTGACAAAGTACCTGATAAGGATGGTGAAAATCCCATAGAAGTCAATGCTGCCATCTATATAAAAGTGACAAATAATCAATAAAGTTCAATGAAATTGCAGAAAACTGCAGCCAAAATTTCAACATGTATGTGTTTGCTAAAAATGCTCAAATTTTGATGCTATTTCAGCCTGCATTCCTTTTGCTGAAAAGGCCCCAAATTTGGGGCATTCCAGCCTGCATTTATTGGCTGAAGATACCCAGCTCCCAAATTTGGGGCAATGACTGATTCAAAATGCCCCACATTTGGGGACATTGCAGCCAAATTTGTGCCCCAATCCTTGTTGAGAAAGCCCCAAATTTTGGGGCAACAACTAATCCAAAATGCCCCCAATTTAGGGGAGATTGCAACCTGAATCATAGATGCTTTAAAGTGGAGCAAATCCCTGCTGAATCACCCCTAAATTGGGCCAAAGACTGATCTGAGATGCCCCAATTTTGAGGGCAATTTCAAATCCCTAATGCCCCAGATTTGGGGGCAATTCAGGCCTTAATTTTAAACACTTCAAATTTGGGACAATCGAGAAATTTGGGATAATTGGGGCAATTTGGGGGCAATCATCTAATTTGTGACATTGGGAGCGACTTGGGGCAATCAATAAGGGGACATTTCGGATCCCAAATTGCTCCATATGCGCAAAATTTGTCCATAATGCCCCAACATTGGTACAATTTACACAAATTCCTTAACACTTATATAAAATTGAAAGCGGCGTGCATGGTTAATAAAATTGAAAGTGGTGTGCATGGTTAGTAGACACCGTGGAATTTAGAAAATCTGAAATTGATTGTTGATGTTGCACCAAGTCACGTGTGAAACTCTCACTCCGCACAAGCTCATGACAGCCCACAGGGCTTGGCAATGAGATGAGAGGAAGCGAGTGCGCACAAGAGAGAGTCGAGACAGAGAGAGAGAGAGAGAGAGCGAACAATGAGAGAGAAAGAGAGGTGGGCAGCCCGTAGGCAACAATCGACCTGCAGCATGCTGCATGTGCAGCATGGACAGACGATGGGCGGGAGATCGCAGGCAAGAGATCGACGCAAGGCGGGAGATTGGGGCGAACGCGCAACGGCAGGAAAAATGTACATTTTAACTTTTTTTTTTTTTAAAATTAAGGCCACACTGGAACGGCTGTTCGAAACCGGGAACGGCCAAGGAACGAACTGGAACGTTCCGCCAGCATTTCATAGGTTCAGTCGTCCCAAAACGTTCCGCCAGCATTTCACAGATTCAATTCTCCCGAAACTCGTTAATCTGTTCCTACATGTCAGAACACATGTTCCTTGTTTCTATGTCATCTACTCATACTCTCTACCCTAATCCTCAAGTCACCAGAGTTCAGGAGTTAATTTTCACCTTGCATAGTGTGTCTATTGCATTGAGCATTGTAACTATTCATTCATTATTCAGGTTTCATTATCTTATGTGTTCATTCTCTCTATGTTAACCCTAACCATAACTGTGTTTCTTTATCAATTTGTGCATTTGTCGTATAATTGTGTTTGTATTTTGTAGACCAGCATTTCTTTACATGATATCACTCACTAAAGAAACCTAGGCCCCTGAACGGCCTCCATCTTTGGAAATAGAAACTACAGAGGAAAGATGACAGTGGACTCCACCTCAATGCGGGAATTCCATTATGGAATTTGATCATCCAATTTATTTACTGTATTGTGCTAGCTAGACGAACCACCATGATGTTCACATGCAATGTTTATACTTTCTTCATCAACCGCAACCATTTTGCATAAGTTGACCTCTTCTAAAGCCTCCACTAATCTAGAGAATGATTCACTTGGTTGATCGCTTTTTAACACATTCCCTATTTTAAATGGATCACAAATGACAATCCATCACTCCACCTTTGTCATCGCCGAAGGACAAGAGGCATTGACTTATGAGGGTGCTTCCACATCAAAGGTAGTATGGCTCTCTACAAATAAAGCTAAATATCACCCTTTATGTATCACCAAACAGAGACAAAATCTACAAGCCCGAACACTTGCACACCTACTGAGTCTCTTAAGGAGCCTATACTAAGAAATGAGGAGTGGCTTCCGTAGCCAACTTCACAAGGTTCCGACATGGCCAATGATCCTTCTAACTACGATGGAGAGACACCTCCTTATCCTATAACAAATGAGGAGCTGCAACTAATCATGACAGCAATTCAACAACAGCTACTTGAAGAAGGTATATATGGATCTTTCCCTTTAGATATTGCACCTAAGGTCATTAATGTTGCAAGGCCGTGAAGACCTCCATCAAGAATGGACCTCCCTCTTGGGGAAAGGGATCCAAAGTATATCCCCTACTTTCAGACCATTCTATCTACTCCACTACAATGTGCACAAATTTCTACTTTTATCCCTTCTACTTCTTTTCTTATTTATATCTCCTCCCTTACAACATTATAAAAAAGATCATGATGAAGCTACAATGTCATATGTTGATCATGGTAAAAAGTCCTCTTCGAAATTCATTTTTGTATGTTAATACACGAAGGGGTAACTATAAGAAAAAGATTGGTAACTCTTATTCTTCTTTTTCTTCTTTGAATTTTGCTTCTCAAAGTCAAAATGAGTATGGCTAGAGAGATGCTACATGATCTGCCACAAGAGGGGAAGCCTCCACGCTGGTAGAAGAGCAAAACTCCAAGTAGATGAAACCATGAAAGGAACAGTGTGCATCTCTGGTCTCTAGCTCAAAAAGGACTAGTGCAAGCCTGCATGTTAGCCCTACACTGAAATACAAAGCCCTGTAAAAGATATCAAAATTTGCGAGCATAGATGTGAGTAGTGAGATGCTCCAAAAAACAAAATTGAAAATAAAATAAAAGAAAGCAAAGCTAAGTGCAATGCAATGAGTGTATAAGTATGCAACAGAAGTCTAAAAAGTGAAAGGCTAAGTGTGTGGCCACCATCACGTACAGCAAGGAGGAAAAATGGTACCAAAAGGTGCAGTGGATTTGGCAGCTATCACCAGCCCAATCAGAATCACTATAAGCATGTAATTGCAGTGGTCCCCCCTTGGCGTAAAGCAATCCAAGAGATCTAGTTCCCTGCAAGTAACAAAAGACACACTTAACAGCTTGCCAATGCGACATGCGTGGCTGGCTTGCATATATCTGCTCAGGGCTGAAACTGTAAGTTGTCTGTCCGGCCTAGTGTTGCATAGATAAATAAGACATCCAACTGCTGAAGCATATGTGTGTGTATCAAACAAATCACTGTCATCATGTAATGACAACTTTAGTCCAGGTTCCATTGGTGTATAGACTCGCTTGCAATCCTGTAAGCCAAACTTCTCAAGAAGTTTACCAATGTATCTTGCTATGATAAACCAATACCTCTAGCATCATGTATGAACTGAATGCCCAAGTAATAATGCAAAGACCCCAAGTCTGACATGTCAAAAGTTCGCTACAAATTTTGTTTGAATCCTGAAATCTGATCAGCATGTGTCTCTGTAAGCAAAAGATCATCAACATATAGACAAATGATCAACATGGATCCCCCCTCTTTACATACGTAAAGGGTAGACTCAGATGAGCTGTTTATAAACCCTTGGCTAAGCAAAAAGGCATCTATCTTTGCATACCAAGCTCTAGGAGCTTGTTTCAAACCATATAAAGCCTTTTTCAGCTTGCAAACCAAGTGTTCGGATCCCTCAACTACAAAACCAATGGGCTGCTGTACATATACTTCCTCATGAAGTTTCCCATGTAAAAATGCAGTTTTAATATCCAACTGATGCACAGTCCATCCATAATAGGAAACCAAAGCAACCATAGACCTAATGGTCGTCATTCGGGATGTAGGAGCAAATGTCTCCTCATAGCCAATGCCTTTCTTTTGTGCATAGCCTTTAGCTACAAGCCTTGCCTTATATTTGTCAATGGGTCCATCTACATTCTGGTTCAGCTTGTAGACCCATTTTGTTCCAATGACTTTCTTCCCAAAGGGCAAAGACACTAAATCCAATGTTTGATTCTTAGTTATAGAATCCAATTCAGCTTGCATTGCTTCCATCCAATGCACACTTTGTTGTGCATCCTCAAAACATTCAAGCTCCTCATCATGAAGTATGCTTGCTACCATAACAAACTCCATGGTATGTGCAATATCATGCATACGAGCTTGCCTTCTAGTACCACCAGCCATGGGTGCATCCAAATGACTATCTTTCATAGTCTGTAAATACTACCTAGGCATTTGTCTTGCTTCTTGACTGTGCATAAGCTCTCGCTGAATTTCAGTTTCAGCACTTTATTGATTATTCAGATCAGCCAATGGCTGATTTTCTGCATTTCACAATGGAGCACCTGGCTGAACATTGAGTTCACTTGCTGAAACTGCAGCTGAATCACCAAATGTAATGGGCAGCAGCCCTTCAAATACATCACGGGCAACTTGACATGTGTCTAAACCAGCAAGGGACAATTCTAATTTTTCATCAAATAGTACATCCCTACTGGCAAACACCTTTTTAGAGATAGGATCATAGAGTCTGTAGCCTTTGCTCTCACTACTATACCCCATAGAAATGCATTTGACAACCTTGTTATCCAACTTTTTCCGGAGTACCTGGGAAATGTGTGCATATGCAAGACACCCAAAGGTACGAAAGTGTCCAACAGAAGGTTTCCGGTTGTTCCAAGCATCAAAAGGTGTAATTTTCTTTAATACTTTGGTGGGGCCTCTGTTCAAAACATGGCAAGCAAACATAACAGCTTCCATCCAAAAACTGTGTGGCAAGCTCTTTGCTTTCAGCATACATCTGACCATCTCCATGAGTGGCCGATTCTTCCTCTCAGCAACCCCATTCTGCTGTGGAGTATAAGCAATAGTGAGCTGATGAACAATACCCTTCTGCTTCAAAAAAGAATTTAGCATAGAGGACATATATTCCCCCCTTCGATCCGAACGGAGAGCCTTAATTTTACAACCAGATTGGTTCTCAACAAGTGCAACAAAAGCCAAGAATGCATCATGCACTTCTGACTTTTTCACCAAAGAGTAAACCTAGCAGAATCGAGTAAAATCATCAATAAAAGTCACAAAATAGTAACATCCTCCCAATGACTTTGTCTGCATAGGCCCACATACATCTAAATGCACTAACTGTAACCTGGCTGTGGCTCGAAAAGCAACATCACGGGGAAATGAAAACCGATGCATTTTTCCCAAAATACATCCCTCACACAAGTGCTCAGGAGGTCTCTCCAGAAGAGAGAATCCATCTAGCATCTGTGTATGCTGTAAAAGCATCAAGCTAATATAAGTTTACATGTCCCATACGAGCATGCCATAACTCTGCTTGTATCATAGCAGAAGTAAGAGTGGATGCCAAGTACGCTGACTAATCAACTGAAAGAGCATCCAACTCATATAACCCGTGACATAAAGTGCCAGTCAAGACCAAAAGTCATGTGTTCCTTGTCTCTCACCATGCATCTATCATCATCTGTGACCTGCAATCCACAACGTGCCAAAGAAGAAATAGAGAGTAGATTCTTCTTTATACCTGGCACAAACAAAGCATCTTATAGGTGGAGAATAGAGCCATCAATGGTTGAGTAAAATATCCCCAATACCTCTAACTGTTAGCAGTCATGTTTGTCATGCCTTGTCATCTCCTCCCTGTGAGCCTCAGTCCGAGTCAGACGAGGACATTAGGAGCTCTGACTTGTCTATCACTTGTTTTGACGGAGGAGGTAGCTCATTCTAGAGCACTCAGATGTGCATTTCCCGGGGCAGTTTTTGCATTCATCAGCCTGCCTCACCTGCCGGACATTGTCCACCCTTTCCGGGATTTTTCTGAGCATTCTTGGCATTTTTACCAGCATTAAATGCTGGTCAGATCAGCATTAAATGCTGGTCGGACATATTTATGGCCTCAAATTTCAGGTCGGCCAGTTTGTGGGTTTTTTGGCTATTTATAGCCATTTCCCACTTGGCAGTCAGTTGTATTATCAACTTCCCTCCTTCTTTGGCAGGTGCACACTCCGACTCCGTCATCTTCCTCCGTCTTCGGTGCTGCCGTCATCATCAGCCTGATCTGGTGCCCTCACTGACGCTTTGGCTGCGTGCAGGGACTGATCAGTCCATTTCAGTGTATTCAGCATTCATTTCAGTCAGTGCAGATTTTCTTCCTTCATTCTCTGCTTTCTCTCTCCTCTCCTCCGTGTTCGTGTTCTTCTTCCATTGCGCACTCTCACATGGTATCATCGCCAAACTGAGAGCACGGAGGTCTTCATCGACTGGAGAGACACCACACCTATCATCTGTTGCTGCCCCCCTTCTCTCCAACAGCCAGGCGGCCCCTCCAGGTGGTCTATACATTTGTGTTTGCTGCATCAGCCCCTTCCAGAGGCTGCCACGTCATCAACCAGCTCCTGCTACCTGCGTTTTCAGCTGGGCGGCCTTCTCTTCAGCTGGGCGACTCCACTACAGGCTGATGCATCCCAGGTGGTCGTATTCCCTCCTGGCGGCTCATCTCCAGCTGGCGCTTCTTTTCTTGGCTGCGTTTTGGTGCCTGGCAACTTTCCCTCCGGATTTTGTGCCCTACACAGCTGCGTTTTCACCTCCTGGTGATAGGCGACCTGATTTCCTGGAGTTTGGTGGTTCTTCTGGTGGTTGGTGACCCTTCTGGTGGTCATTCTTCGGCATTGGCACATTTTTCTTTGGTGTTTGGTGTTTTGCAGATTGGAAGATGTCTTCTCATCAGTTTACAGGTTTTGATGACTCAGATGATGAGCTTTTGTCTCGACATTCATCTGAACGGAGGCGTGATTTCTATCACGAGGACCGTCGTCCGGAGTCTATTCCTCTTTCCCGTCCCCCTTCTATTCATGTATCTCGGCGATCCCCTTCCAGTGGGCCGAAGATGCAGCCTTTGGTACCCCCTGTACAGGTACCCGTACTTCCTCAGCTGCCCAAAGAGGACCGGTTGGATGGCTCCAACTTTTCTCTATGGTCCTGCAAGGTGGAGTGTATCTTGGACTCCTTCGATCTTTGGGAGCTTGTTTCTGTTCCTATTCCCCGGCCTAAGGTGGATCCCGCAGATGGGACATCTATGGATCGTGCAGCCTTATGGGATCGGCTTAATTCTAGAGCCCGATCTTTCCTCTTTCTGAGTTTGCAGGATTCTGTCCTTGTTCATGTTCACAGGTTGAAGACTGCAGCAGACGTGTGGAGAAAGCTCGCGTCTCTCTATCAACAGAAGACGTTTGCCCACCGGATATCTCTCGAAAAGAAGTTGCGGATGCTCGCTATTGATGATAGTCCTTCCATGAAGGACCACATCAACAGATTACAGGATATGAGGGATGAGCTTGCATCCCTCGGTCGGACGATATCTTCTGAAGACATGGCTATGATTCTTTTGACTCAGCTGCCATCGCCTTGGTTTGATGTCTTCTACACCAGCCTACTTACATCGAGGACCCGTGAGAAGCTTCTATGGGAGGAGCTATCCCCGCTTGTCTTGGAGCATGACGAGCGACTCAGAGAGGTCAGTGCCAGTGGATCCGACTCCACTAGAGCCTTTGTTGCAGGTTCGGGAGGACAGAAGAAGAAGAAGAAGTCAAAGACTAAGAAGAAGGACAGTTCTTCAGGCTCTGACTCAGATTCAGAGAGACCGAAGTGCCCACACTGTGGGAAAGGGACACATCCCGAGGAGAAGTGCTGGAAGCAGTACCCTCACCTTCGTCCGGGAGCGAAGGGTGGATCTACATCGGAGCCTTCTTCTACCTCTACACCAGCTGTTACCCATGAGTCAGTGTTCCTTCATATCCATGCTTTGGAGGAGGATCCTTCTTCCGTGGCTGCAGTGTCTTCTGCGCAGCCTTGGTTAGTGGACAGTGGTGCTACGAGTCATATGACTCCTCGAGGTGATTTGTTACAAGATCTCCGTCCATCAGAGGGTTCAGTCACTGTTGGTGACATTTTATCGGTGCCTATTAGTGGTGTTGGCACATTGCCTTTGTTTACCGACCGACCTTCGAGCTCCTTTTCACAGGCCCTACATGTTCCGGATTTGGGCCTTCCCCTCCTCTCAGTTTCTGGTCTTACGAGGCTTGGCACACGAGTAATCTTCACCGAGCATGCCGTTGTTATTGAGGATTCTCTTACAGGAGCTGTCTTATCTACAGGTTGGCAGGAGAGCGGGCTTTACAGGCTCCATTCCCCTTCTTTGATGCAGGGTCCTCCGAGGCAGTCTATTGCTATACCCGTTCCACAGGTTCCTTCCCATCCCCCACCTTCTCCTCCGGTGGTTCCCTCGTACCCCCCATCCCTTTCAGAGGGGGACGATCTCGGTGATGCGGCTGTGGATTCCCTGGCCCCTAGTGTTTTAGAGGGGGCTTTCCAGGATCGTGAGGAGCTCCTTCAGCGGCAGTCTACTTCGATGGACTTCATCGACATTGGCATTCCTCTTGCCATCCCCGGATCCATTTCTTCTTCGGCCTTCAGCCACATCCAGGATCTGAGAGGGGGTGTTAGCAGTCATGTTTGTCATGCCTTGTCATCTCCTGCCTGTGAGCCTCAGTCTGAGTCAGACGAGGACATTAGGAGCTCTGACTTGTCTATCACTTGTTTTGACGGAGGAGGTAGCTCATTCTAGAGCACTCAGATGTGCATTTCCCGGGGCAGTTTCTGCATTCATCAGCCTGCCTCACCTGCCGGACATTGTCCACCCTTTCCGGGATTTTTCTGAGCATTCCTGGCATTTTTACCAGCATTAAATGCTGGTCAGATCAGCATTAAATGCTGGTCGGACATATTTATGGCCTCAAATTTCAGGTCGGCCAGTTTGTGGGTTTTTTGGCTATTTATAGCCATTTCCCACTTGGCAGTCAGTTGTATTATCAACTTCCCTCCTTCTTTGGCAGGTGCACACTCCGACTCCGTCATCTTCCTCCGTCTTCGGTGCTGCCGTCATCATCAGCCTGATCTGGTACCCTCACTGACGCTTTGGGCTGCGTGCAGGGACTGATCAGTCCATTTCAGTGTATTCAGCATTCATTTCAGTCAGTGCAGATTTTCTTCCTTCATTCTTTGCTTTCTCTCTCCTCTCCTCCGTGTTCGTGTTCTTCTTCCGTTGCGCACTCTCACACTAACAAGGTATGATGCATTGTTGGCACACTATACAGACTTACCAACTGGAGCTGCACCAACAGAAGCAAATAAATCTCTGCGAGATGTGATGTGCCTAGAAGCATCACTGTCAAAAAACCAAGTGTCTACATCCTCAATAGAGCTAAATGCTCGATCAGCCCAAGAAGTGTCATAACTGCATGTGTAAAAGCAATAGTCCCTTTCTGCAACAAAGGATGCGGACTCGGTAACAGTGGAAGGAGCATTAGAAACAGACATTCCTAACTCCTTCTCTTTGGCAATGCGCTTTCTACACTCAGTGATGTAGTGGCATGGCTTCTTGCAATAATGGCATTTGTCATTTTTGGCTTACGTGCCCCCTTGTTTTTAACTTCCCTGTGAGGTGCTTGAAGTGTTAGAGATCATAGCCTGTTTGGAGGGCAGGCAGCTGCACAGTCGGACCAGTAGGGCAGCTGCACAATCGGACTGTGCAGTCGGACTGCCACGTGGCAGTCCGACTGCCTGCAGCCCAGTCGGCTGCATTTAATGCAGCCGACTTATTCAGGCTGCGCCCTATTTTCTGGCGCCCTAGTTCATGGCAGTTTTCGACTATTTATAGTCGACGTTTCCAGCAGTCTGACCACGCTTCTCTGTCGCAGATTACAGACCGGTGCCGTGCAGATTTCTGTCTCTGTTCACAGATTTCAGACAGCAGACAGTGCAGACTGCAGCAGACTTCGAGGTGGACAGCAGGTCGCATCATCGAGGTGGAGACACGCAGTCCAGCGCACTGCGCCCGTGTATATCTTTGTATTCAGCATTCTATATACAGCAGATCTTCATCGTCCACTGTCTCTTTCTCTCCCTTCTCTCTCTACGTTCTCTCTCTCTCAGTCCTACGCTTCCGCACCGCTGCACTCTGACATGGTATCAGAGCAGTGTTTGAGGGCTGACTGAGCACAGAATCAACCTGAAGAGGAGTTTCCATCGCGACACAAATTTGCGTTTTTTGCGTTTAAGGGCAGACAGGAGGGCTGCGCCTTGGAACAAGGCTGAAACGAGTGTGGGCGCACAAGAAAGGAGTACAGGTGGTGGATTTGCTGCTGTTTACTGCTGTTTGACGCGGAGGAAGTTTGAGTTTTCAACCTAAAAGTGCAGGTTTTGCTTTTTCATCGCCTCCGGCGGGTGAAGAAGCTTCGGGACGCGGAAGAGCCTTAGCAGGCTGAGATTACCCAGTCAGAGGGGGCTGCTTTTGCGTTTGAGAAGGCATTGCAGGTGAAGATGTCTACAGAGATGGACTTGGAGTTCCAGGCGATTATGGACCGGAAGGTGCCTGTCTTACCGGCTCTTCCTACAGATCAGAAGCTCGACGGCGACAATTACCGCATTTGGCCCGTTATGATGTTGGCCATCCTTGAGTCCTATGATTTTGCGGAGTTGGTACAGGAGGATATTGACCGGCCTTCGGTAAGAGATGAGTCCAAACTCTCTTCCGATGCTCGTGCGGAGTTGGCCAGGGCCCAGTCTCATTGGGACAAACTGAATGCCAGGATTCGATCCTTTCTCTTTCTATCATGCACTACAGCCGTGATCGCTCACATCGAGCACTTGACGGTGGCTCGTGAGATATGGCTGGAGCTTGATCAAATGTACAATCGGATGACCCTGATGAAGAGGGTTTCTTTGGAGGTACAGATGCGGACCTTGTCCGTCAATAAGTCTTCTTCGCTAAGGGAACACATTAACAAGCTAAGGCAGCTACAGATGCAGGTTCAGAATGCGGGGAAGCCGATTTCCTCCGAAGACATGGTGATTACACTATTGTCCCAGTTGCCGCCACGATTCGGTACATTTTACTCTGCCCTTATTGCTTCAGGGCGAGAGTCTACTCTTCGCTGGGAAGAGTTGGTTCCTATGGTCTTGGACCAAGAGGAACAGTTAAAGGGACAGAATGCTTCCAAGACGGAGGCGTTGACAGGTCAAGCCTCTCAGAAGAAGGGGAAGGACCAAAAGAAGACGAAGGGGGATAACAAGTCCAAGAAGGACAAGGACAAGGACAAGGACAAAGACTCCACATGTCATATTTGTGGAAAGACTGGCCATTGGAAGAAGGATTGCCCTGACAAAGACACGAAGGACACCACGAAGAAGGATACCAAGGATTCTGGAGCGGTGGCTGCACCCTCATCAGCTGCATTTCTACATCTAGTTGTCATTGAGGACGCTTCACCGAATGCTTCTGATGCTGCGATGACGGCTCCCCAAGCTCGAGAGTGGATTGTTGATAGTGGTGCCTCACGGCACATGACTCCTTCATCAGATGGTGTTGCCCAGCTGCGACCTTCGCGTGGGCAGGTTCTCATTGGGGACAGCTCTTCAGTTTCTATTGCAGGTCGGGGTAAGATGCAGCTTATTCCGGATGGACGAGGTGGCACCCATACCTCAGAGGTTTTGCATGTACCAGGATTAGGGTACCATCTCCTTTTAGTTCATAAGATTTGCTCCCTTGGTCTTTTGGTGGAGTTTGACAGTTCTACTGTGCGAGTCCTTGATCGTGAATCGAGGAAGGTTCTATCATCTGGATATGAGGAGAACGGCATTTACAAACTGAAGTCTTCCACTGCCCTCTCTACTCTTCTTCTTACCTCACAGTCATAGTCTGAGTTATGGCATGCTCGGTTTGGTCACCTGAACTATGACTATCTTTGGAGGGCGTCACGTGGACAGCTTGTTCGAGGGTTGCCGGATATAGTGGTGAGCCAGTAGCCATGTGTCTCCTGCATACGGGGGAAGCAGCATAGGGATGCCATTCCCCACACAGCTTCGCGACGGTCTACTTCACCGATGGAGCTCGTATCTACGGATCTATGTGGCCCTATGAGGAATGAGTCCCTGCGTGGGAGCTCGTACTTCATGCTGATCGTGGATGACTACAGCAGGATGACATGGGCCTATTTTTTGGCACTAAAGTCAGAAGCTTTCTCGCACTTCAAGGATTGGCTTCTCTTTGAGGAGAACCGATCAGGCCGGAAGTTGAAGACCTTGCGATCCGACAAGGGAGGTGAATTTGTGTCTAATGAATTTGTTCGGTTTTGTGCAGATAGAGTAATTCACCAGGAGTTTGCCAATACCAATACTCCTCAAGAAAATGGTATTCTAGAACGGAAGAACCGCAGTGTGATCGAGATGGCGCGCACCATGATGGAGCACCGACAGACCCCTCAGGTTCTGTGGGCCGAGGCTGTGGCTACTGCCGTCCACATTCTTAATCGATCCCCTACTTCGGCCGTGGAAGGGATGACTCCATTTGAGGCTTATTTTGGGACGAAGCCAGATGTTTCTTACTTTCGAGTCTTTGGGTGTGATGCCTATGTTCACATTCCCAAGGCTCACCGTGATAAATTTGAAGCGGCTTCCCGAAAACAGGTATTTGTTGGCTACAGCTCCCAGTCCCAAGGCTACCGACTGTATGATCCCGTCAAGCGGGATGTATATACTAGCCGTGATGTGCGGTTTGTGGAGGTTCCGGCTACTTCAACGGGTGAAGAGCATCCCGTTCTTGGAGATCCCGGGGAGAGTTGGGCTCCTTCTACAGTTCCACTGGAGCCCGTGCCTTTTGATTATGATTCTGTTTCTGACACAGAGTCTACTGTTCCACCGGACCCTTCTGAGGAGTTACCCCCGGTGGACATTCCAGAGTCTTCTGCTGATGGAGAACGACGAGGGGAGGTTCGGCCTCCTCCTCGCTGGGCCCGTGACACACTCCGTGATTCAGGGATCGAGGGGGTTCCTGAGGAGTGGGGACCGCAGGATGGTCCGCGGCGGTCACGGAGGCACCAGGCGCATTCTTCGGAGCTTGCTTGCTCCAATTATTGTTTGATGTCCCGTGTTATGCAGGATCGAGAGCCCACCTCCGTGAAGGAGGCTTTACAGTCCGCCCCATGGAAGAAAGCTATGGAAGCTGAGTTGGAGGCTATTGAGAGGAATGGCACTTGGTCACTTGTGCCACGCCCCCCGAAGAAGAAGGTGATTGGAGTCAAGTGGGTCTTCAAGACCAAATATCTCAGTGATGGTACTTTGGATAAGCACAAGGCTCGCCTTGTTGCTAAGGGTTTTGCTCAGCGCCCAGGGATTGACTGTCATGACACCTTTGCCCCCACAGCTCGTATGGCAACCATTAGAGTTGTTCTTGCTTTGGCTGGCCATAGGAGATGGCCTGTTTATCAGTTGGATGTGAAGTCGGCCTTCCTGAATGGTGATTTGAAGGAGGAGATCTACGTTGAGCAGCCTCCTGGCTTTGGTTCTTCAGATGGGAAAGTCTACAGGTTGAAGAAGGCCCTGTATGGCCTCAAGCAGGCCCCGCGAGCTTGGAACGAGAAGATTGATTCGTTCCTCCAGTCTCAGTTGGGCTATCGGCGGTCCAAGGCCGATCCGCAGCTGTATGTTCACACTTCCGAGGATGGTTGTGTGCTGTTTGTATTATATGTTGATGATTTGATTGTCACAGGTGATGATGCACGGCAGGTCCAGGAGACAAAGTCAGCTTTACATCGGACGTTCGAGATGACGGATTTGGGGCTACTCCATTTCTTTTTAGGCCATGAGATTTATCAGTCTCAGAGGGGGATCTTTCTCTCCCAACAGAGATATGTACAGGAGCTCTTGGTGTCTTTTGAGATGGAAGATTGTCGGGCCCTCTCTACTCCTATGGATCCGAACTGGAAGGCCTCTTCCCATTCAGCTTCTCCTTTGGCGGATGCGTCCCGCTATCGACAATTGATAGGGTCCTTGATTTGGCTTCTCAACACCAGGGTTGATCTATGTTTTGCTGTTGGGCTCTTGGCAGGGTTCCTGAGTGAACCTAAGAGGGTGCATTGGCAGGCTGCTCAGAGGATACTTCGGTATCTAAGGGGGACGTCTGATTTGGGGATTCATTACCCCGTAGGGACCGATGGGTCAGATCTTGTACTTGCAGGTTGGAGCGACTCGGATTGGGCCGGTGACGTGGACCACAGGCGGTCTACAACAGGTTACTGCTTTACTTTGGGTGCAGGTGTTATTTCATGGAGTAGCAAGAAGCAGCCCACGGTAGCCCTTTCGTCTACTGAGGCGGAGTATCGGGCCGCGTCTTCCACCACATGCGAGGGTGTGTGGCTTCGGAGATTGTTGGATGAGCTTGGGTGCCCTCAGACTCGTCCTACATTGCTGCGATGTGACAATGAGAGTTGCATTGCCTTGGCGAGGAACCCTGTTTTTCATGCCCGGACGAAGCACATTGAGATTCAGTACCACTTCATCCGAGAAAAGCTTCTGGATGAGACCATCACTGTGGAGTATTGCAAGACGGAGGACAATCTTGCGGATTTGTTTACGAAGGCGCTTCCTCATGCTCTCCTTCGGCAACATTCCAGATCCCTCAGGCTTCTGCCCTGTCCAGGCTCTGAGAGGGGGTGTTAGAGATCATAGCCTGTTTGGAGGGCAGGCAGCTGCACAGTCGGACCAGCAGGGCAGCTGCACAGTCGGACTGTGCAGTCGGACTGCCACGTGGCAGTCCTGCAGTCGGACTGCCACGTGGCAGTCCGACTGCCTGCAGCCCAGTCGCCTGCATTTAATGCAGCCGACTTATTCAGGCTGCGCCCTATTTTCTGGCGCCCCAGTTCATGGCAGTTTTCGACTATTTATAGTCGACGTTTCCAGCAGTCTGACCACGCTTCTCTGTCGCAGATTACAAACCGGTGCCGTGCAGATTTCTGTCTCTGTTCACAGATTTCAGACAGCAGACAATGCAGACTGCAGCAAACTTCGAGGTGGACAACAGGTCGCATCGTCGAGGTGGAGACACGCAGTCCAGCGCACTGCGCCCGTGTATATCTTTGTATTCAGCATTCTATATACAGCAGATCTTCATCGTCCACTGTCTCTTTCTCTCCCTTCTCTCTCTGCGTTCTCTCTCTCTCAGTCCTACGCTTCCGCACCGCTGCACTCTGACATGAAGTCCCAGAGCTCTGCGTAGCATTCTTTACTTGGCTGCCTCTGCCCTTCTGTCTAGCCATAAAAGCCTGCTCAAAGGCTATGACATCCACACCACTATTTCTTCTTGTTTGCTCTTCCTCTAGAAGCAAACTGACTAACTGAAGAAAGGAAATAGGCTGTGGAGCTATCCTCATTGTGAGGTTTAGGGCAATGTGAAAAGCCAAGTACGAAGGAAGTAATGAGTTCAATGTAGTAGATATCAGCTGTGCATCTGATTAGTACTCATCAACATTCATAAGTTGCTCACACAAGTCTTGAATTTTGTTCAAGTGATCCTACATAGAATCACCCTCATCCATCTTCAATGTCTCTAGCTCTTTCATTAAGAAAGAGATGCGAGTCTCATTCTTACCAGCAAACATCTGCTCCAAAGTTAGCCAAGCTTCTCGTGAAGAAGCTGCAGAACGAATGTGAGGGATGATGGACCGCTGAACTGCCAATGCAATCAGCGACAAAGCCTGTGCATCCCGTGTATCCCATGCTTTTTGAGTTGCTGATCTTTGGGGAAGTGGCTGAAGTGAAGCAACCTGAACAGGCTGAGGTGCCCGTTGTCCACGTCCTTCTGGAGGAGGAGGAGTCGCAAGAGCCACAACTCCAAGCCAAACTTCTTCTCCACTGACATAATCCCAAAGATTTTTCACAACAAGCACATTCTTCATCATGAAGGACCAAAGTGAGTGGTTGTTACCATCCAATCTATCCTCCTTGGATACATAGGTAAAGACATCACCTCCCTAAATTTGCCATGATAATCAATGCCAAAAGACGCAAAAGAGCAATGTCCAAGCTGGACCAACCTGGAAATCTCAAATTTTCCAGAAATTACAGCAAATAGCTTGCTGCAATTAGTACACTCAGGTACACTCTGTCAAAACTATCTATTATCCATGCAGTCCAAGGTGCATTCAATGTTCCACAACACTGTATGAGAAAAAACCCCAAAATTTCTTACCCCAAATTTGTCCAAAATTGTCTATCACTAACTGAGACTGCAATACATGTGCCAAAGTCTTCAAAAAACTTAAAAGCCCCAAAATTTTTTATAAATTTCCCGAGAAATTTGCATCTACCGTGTCTGGGACACATATTCAGAGTTCTGTGTCGGCCCCACAGAAGCTCCTTTTTCCAAAGATGAATCTAGAATAACAAAGTAATTTGAAAAAAAATTACCTTGGCCACAAGATGTTGGGGCAGCTGTAGTCGTGTGCAGCTGGTGTGGTAGCACAGGCGCTGCTGAGGGGTGGCAGGGGCAAGTAAAAGGCACAGGCCCAGGTACAAGTGCAAGCGGCGCTTCCAAGCGAGCTGGCGGCAAGTACAGGAAAGCTGGCAGGTACAAGCGACACAGTGGGTGGACGGGAATACAGACGAGCTGCAGGGGCGGTGGCAGGTGGCGCAAGGCGGAGGGCACAGGACGCAGGGCTCAAGTACAGGCAAACTAGGCGTCGCAGCCGTCGTCAGAGGCAGGCGTGGCAGCTACAGGTGTCAGCAGAGGCGGGCTTGATGCGCGCTGACCAGGGGCGGCGCAACCAACGCAGGTAGGGTGGCAAGGACAGAGGTGGCCTGGCAGGTGCAAGATGACCTCGCGCTACTCTGGTAGACTTAGCGGGTATAGAACCACTACACATACGGGCAGGCTGGCGGATAGACTCCCTTGCTAATTGGCACTGGTTGGGAGGCTACAAAACGAGCACCATAGGGCGGCACTCTACAGGTGCTAAGAGCAAAGCAGATGGAGCTGCAGACCTTTGGAGCTCGCGGGCACACCTGAATGTTGATGAACTGAGCTGAGCTTAGCCGAGCTGAGTTCTACTGCTCTAATACCAAATGTGAGATGGAGTGAGGATCGAAGCTCAACTCAAAGTGCAGTAGACAGTGTGAGAGTGAAGCACGACACCCAATGCAATAGACTGAAAGAGTGTAATCTGAAAGTACAAGGTACAATCCTTAAACCTTAGGGTTGTAGGGGGTGTTCACACCCGAACATGATAAGGGCCTGTAAGTGCATGACATAAGCACATACGAAATAAGACAGTCTGGGGGAAAAAAACCTCTTGTACCGAGAGTAAAAAGTACCCCAATGCCCTACTGATCACCGATACTCCTATGTGAGTGTAGGTGTAAGTGAGGCGTAAGTGAAAAACCCAACACAATTGACTACTCTCAATAGCCGTCTAGATGATGATAAAAAGGCTATACTTCTTAATAGCCTAATGAAATAAGAACAATTCCATGGAACCATGACAGCTCTCAAGATGGCTCCAAAGATAAAATATGAAGAAATGGTCACCATCCTTTAGGATAACAAAAGACGCAACAAAGATGTTGACATAGCATCAATAGCCTTCTACACCAAGAAACAACAGCCCAAGTATCGATACTACGAGTGTATTGGCCACAATGTTAACAACCACTCAAGTGTCGATACTACAAGCATATTGGCCACACTATTAACCAATGCTACAAGAAGAAAGACAAGTAGCAAGACAAGCGACATGCCTAATATGCCGCTGATAGTGACCCTAATGAGCCACCTACTACTTTTGACAAGGCCCTTAATATATCTATTCAATCATTGTCTCTTGGATATACTAAACCCTATCAGTATGCTTTTTGAATCGAATCCTAAATAAATAAATAATGTGTTTTGGAATTAGACACTGACCATGCCAATGCATGTCTTACGACCTTTCCAAACACTTACTGTGTGGGATACTCTAGCCGGATTTTTATCCAAAAAGATTTGTACTTTTCTTTTATGATTCTATTAGGAGAGATATTTCAGAGGGGATTGTAACCACTTATCACATGACCTCTGAGTTTATCCCGAAAGCTATATCCATGCATTTGGGCTCTAGTCATGTACCCAGTGCCTCTGACCCACATTGGCTTTTGATCAACCTCTAAGAGATGCACAAGCACCTCTGAAGCATGTCTAAGCTTTTCGGTAGACCATATCATGATCTTTCTCACAGTGTATCTCTCTCACTTAAGTATCTCCTTTCCCAAATCATTATACGCGATTAGACATTACCTCTTAGAGGTAAGCCCTTCCCTTTTCTTTTTTCGGTGTGTTTTGTTCATGGGTTCAGCCACCCATGAACTAAAGAGGGGATTTATTAAATTTATTTCCCCATATACGAATATACATTATTGTGTGTAAAAGTGTGTGTTTAGGTGTAAACGCCTTTTACACCCCTTAGCATTTAACGAGGGTCAAAGCTGTAGGTGGATACCTCAGCCTATATATTCAGGCCCAATCACTTGTACTTACATCACAATCTATCACATCAATCTATTCAGTTTGTTGTGTACTTGCAAGATCTCTCTCTTGTTGAGCTAAAACATGCATTACTTGTTGATTAGCCTCTTAAACAGCCCCAAAACACACTAAAAATGCTCTTTTAGAGTAAAAACCCTAAAACAGGGAGCGGTTCGAGAGAGTTCAATGGAAACCCTAAAACAGGGAGCGGTTCGAGAGAGTTTAGTGAAAACCCTAATTTTTTGGGGTGCCCTTCCACATCTATAAATAGACAAGCTCCCCCCCATTCAGCCCCATTCGGTAGGTTTCACACTCTCCAGTGTAGATTTCAGCCATCAGTCTACCTCCACGTGGCTGTCCAGCCTTCGCGACTGCTGCCACCACTCCATCCAGCCTTGCAGTGCCCTCGCCTTCTTCCAGCTGTCACCCATTGTCTAGCGCCATCCCTCCTACTGCGTTTGGCCCTGTTCCTCATCGCCAGCACCTCCACCCTCATCTGTCCTCTGCGTTTGCAACTTCTGGCTGTTGGCGACAATAGGCAGCCCTCCTCCTCCATCAAGCGACACTCTGTCTACTACGTTTGCAGGCTTCTGGGGCCGCCCTCTGCCCTCTGCATCTTCTACAACTTGCATTTGGTTCTCCAGCAGCCTCTGGTACCATCGTTTTGCAATTTTCTCTCTCTTCACACTCCGACTAGTGGTCATAGACTTGGGATCCGTCTCCAATGGATGTCACACTCCAACATTGCTCTGTCCTTGAGCACACTATACACTCTTACATTCATTTACAGCATTCATTCACTTTAGAGTTGTGTTCTCTCTTTCCCTTCTTCTGTTTGTGTTTGAGTTTCTATGTTTGAGTTTTGAGTTTTTGCGTTTAGGGTTTGAGTTTTGAGTTTTGCATTTAGGGTTTGAGTTTTGCCCTCTGTGTCTATGTCTTCACATCTCTCTCTCTCTCTCTCTCTCTCTCTCTCTCTCTCTCTCTCTCTCTCTCTCTCTCTCTCTCTCTCTCTCTCTCTCTCTCTCTCTCTACCATGGAGCTTCACCCTCCATAGCCTACTAGTCCATCTTCATGAGCTCCATATCCAACAAAAATACTTCCCGTTTTGTGCAACAAGTAATCTCACAACGCACCATGCCTATATTCTATGAATTTGAGTGTCATCTATGCATTACGCTTGGTTATTCAATCAGTTTCATAGTGCTTCCTCCATAGAGGGGGCTCTTGTTATCTCTTCTTAGAGGGGGTAGTAAGGACAAGGCAAGAAAAATCAAACTCAAAACCAAAAACAAAATCAAACCCAAATTCCAAATCAAAACCAAAAATTAACAAGTATCGATCAAAGGCAAGAGATATACAACCAAAACAAAACACTCATACCCCTACCCCTCAATCGAGTAACTCCCAATAGGGGAGGCAGGGTGATGGCAACCAAAATCAAGGGCAGTGGCGAGACCAAACCCACACTGCCACCAACCAAACCCACACTACCACCGATTAGCCATCACAGCCAATATCGTTCTCAACTCCAGAGGACATGTCTAGCTGGTCTACTTGGCATGAGGCTCACCTTGTCTCTGTGGAGACATCAAAGGCTTCAAGCTTAGTCCATATTTACGAGTTACCTCTTGACAAGGCGACTCCAAAGACCCACTTTACCCCACATAGAGCACATCTCCTGTTTGGATCATGGATAGTGGAACCGCCCATCACATAACCCCCATCCAAGACATTTTGTCTGGTGTGGGAACAACTTCTCAGTCAAGATCCATGGTCTAGGTCACGACAAGTTTGATATTGTGACAAGGGCCGAGATCTCCCTTCGTTGGAGAATGTATACTATGTTCCCCAACTTGGTGTGAACCTTTCGTCCATTCAGCAGCTTTGCCAATTGGAGCGAGCAGTTTTCTTTACAGCAACCACAATCCACGTCATAGACTCTTAGACTAGTTCAATGATTGCTCACAACAAGGCACAACCTAGTAGCCTCTACCTGATGACCCAGTTTCTTTTCCATCCAACAACCAAGGACTCAAAATTCCACCGCTTCCAAGCTTTATCCACCACACGAGAGCCTGCGAACAAGGAGCACCTTTGGCATTATCACTTCGAACACCTTGGGTGTAACTTGCTCTATGAGCTTTGATGCCATCAAATGGTTGAGAGTCTTCCACACCTTAAACTGTCCAAGGATGTCTGTCCAACTTGTCAACTCGAGAGATAGCACTGTACTCCATTCCCTCAATAGACTACACATAGAGTTGAGGTACCTTTGAGATTAATTCATGTTGATCTCTGTGGGCCAACATCCACAACCACCCTTAACGGCACGATGTACTTTTTAATAGTGAATGACTTTTCTAGATACATGTGGATATATTTTCTAAAGCATAAATTTAATGCGTTCATCTACTTTTCAACATGGGTACTATTGGTGCATAACCAAACTAGTCGTCAAGTAGGATGTATGTGGATTGATTCTAGTGGTGAGGTTATCTCCCACAAGCTCACCAAGTTTCTACAGAAGCATGGCATCTCTCACCGGTTCACCTCTACCAACTTCCCTTCTCAAAATGGAGTCATACAACATATTCACAGCAACACATGGCAATCTCCTAGGGCAATCTCCCTTCCTTTCACCCATCTTTTTTGCTTCATCTATCTACTGTTACTTACAATAGCTCATCACTCCACTAAGGCTATGTAAGCGCAGGGAAAAACACGAGAATGACAATACTTTGAGCTTAAACAATTCAATCAATTATCACCATGAAAATTAGAAGATAGAGAGAGACAGAAAAAAGAGTTAAAACCACATTGAGAGGGGAACCGACCCCTCCCTCTTTACGGGAATTTATTGAAACAAAGTTGCAACGAGTGGGATACATGGGAACTAGGGTTTAAACACCCAGTCACATTAACTGAGATGTATAATGTATAAAAGACCCAGTTTAGGACATCCAAATATTATCAAGAACGTACTCTTCACCTTCATGTCGGCGCGGGAAGAACATAAGAACGACAATACTTTGAACTTAACCGACTCTATCAATTATCACCATGAAAGTTAAAAGATAGAGATTGAGAGAGAGAGAGAGAGAGAACAGCTAGAGAGAGAGAGGATGGCATCGTGGAGAGAGAGAGAGAGCTTTTGATGGCGGACCAGTGGATATGCTTCCCTTGACCTGCGCAAGTCCTCACCTGCCTCGCGCGCTGTCTGAGTTCCTCAGTTCAGCACACGGTCCCGTCTGCCCTGCCTGTGACATCGTGTCCTGCCTCTGCCTTCCTGAAAATTTCTAGTCGACCTGCAGAGTGAACTGACGCTATTGGACAGAGCTGCGACTTGAAGCATCGATCTTCTGCCCTATAACGTTTCGCCCTACAGATGCCCACCAAATTCGACCGTCCTGCTGCTCTCGTAATCGTGCTTGTCTTAAATCTGGAGTGGCGCCGCGCTGCAGTAAACCCTAGCCAGCAAGTGACATCGTCTGAGAAAGGGAGTGCCTGATCACACGGGTCACGTGCAGAGAGAGAGAGAGAGAGAGAGAACGCCCTGCAAATCGTTTCAGATCTCTTGTTAAAGTGGTGATACAACATGGCTGGTCTGGACATGGCCTTTATTGACCAAACGGTGGCAGCCCTTGGTCCGGATTCTGAAACAGAGAAACCAGAGGATATGGTTCCTTGCACAGAGGAGATGCCACCTGGTCCTAACTTCCAACCTGCGGGCAAACGCACCAAGCATACTTCGGAAGATACAATAGATCATCAGGAACGTTCTTATGCTCAGGTTGCTTCTGATTCTGTGGATTCTCAGGATGTTGACTGGGAGCATTTGCTGGAGTTTGCCAACACTCTGCTTGGTGATTATGTTCAACATAATCATGAAGCGTTTTCTGACTCTACCAACTGAAGATGTTCTGGAAGCCACTGTGGATCCTAAAAATGTTTTGCGCTCATTCTCAGTGTTTTATGAATGTGATGTTATACTCTTCTTCACTGGTAGGATCCCAGTGCTTTCCTATATTCGCCAGTGGCTGCAAAGTCTACTACAAGGAGAGTGTGTTGAAGAGATTTTTGTTGGGCCCCGAGGCTTTTATGAGGTGCTGTTGAAATCTGAGAAGCATCATGCCGATCTGCTGACTAAACTGCCATTGTTCTTTGATCGCCGTTTGGTCCATGTTGTGCCATGGCGCCCAATGGCAGATTTTCAGCGCTTGCTTCAACGCGAATGCCCGGTGTGGGTTGAAGTGGAAAACTATCCGGCTGTCTATTGGCCACTGTTAAAGGATGCCATGGCCGTTGTGTGCACTGTTTTGGTTCCCCCGAGCCTAAGGGCCACGAATCGTAACTGTTTGTGTATGTTATGGGACACTGCTCGGAAAAGGCCTGCTTGGTTACGTCTTAATTGCTCTGGCATCCAACCTTTGCACTTTCGTTTGAAATGGGGTAACTTTACAGGGCATTGTTTTTCGTGTGGAAACTGGGGCATTTTATGGCCGAATGTCCAGCGAAGCAACCGACTTCAGATGCTGAGCATGTTTTGCCTCCCATGGAAGATATGGTGCTTGATGCTACGTCGTAGGATGCGACCCAGCCACCTAAAGTTTTGGATAAAGGCAAATAACATGTTTTGGGTTTGGATTCCCGTGACAATGACTGGGTAGATGTACGTGCCAAAAAAGGTAAAAGGTTTGATGCTGGCATGGCGGATACTATGCCTAATGCTTCACAAGATTCCTTGCGTACTTATATGCGCAGGAAAGACATGTTGTCTTCAGAGCACACTACTCAGGCTATGGTTTCTTCTGCTCCTCGCAATCAGCCCACTAGGAAAGTATATACAGATGGTCCGAAGGGCCCACCTGCTAAGTTGGCTTTTGATGCTAGAGGTAACGTGATTACCCCATGGGATCGTCGTTATCCCCGTTCCATCCCCAAGACAGTGGATATACCATCTACCTCTAAATCTGGCAGTCAAAACTCTTTTGCCATGTTAGCTGATTTTTTGAATGAGGGAGTCCTTGACATTCTAGCAGAAAAGGCTAAATCGAGGCAAGCTTTGCCTCGTTCCTGATTTTCTTTTTTGAGTACACATGAAAATAGCCACGTGGAATGTGCGAGGCATTTGTTCTCGCAATAAGCAACATGCCATGTGGAGTTTATTGCATGAGAATCAGTGGGATGTCTTGTGTGCTGTTGAGCACAAGAGTCACGGTGAAGCAAGAAAAGTTGTGGATTGCCATGGGTTTCGCTTGTTTTATGCATTATTCTGGTGTGCTTATGATTGTACATGAGAAATATCGGCCTGTTTTTATTAAAAATGATGTACATGGTCGTTTTGTGGTGATTGAAGTTTTATTTGAAGGAGAGATCTTATGGTTAATTGGGCTTTATGCTCCAAATGACCCTTTATCCCGCCGGGATCTTTGGAATACTTTGCAGACCTCCTTGTCACTTGGCAAACGGGGTTTTTTTATGGGGGATTTTAATATCTGTATTGATCCTTCACAGTCCACATCAGAGCATTCGGTGATGGACACTCCGGAAAGCCGTGCGTGGAATGCGTTTGCTCTTGCCGTGCTTAAGCAAGATCTCTGGTCATGGCTACACCCTTCTTCTACAGGGTTTACTTTTCATTCTGCGCAGTATACAACTACATGGTCACGGTTGGACCACATGTACATCATGTAGGATGATGCTTTTCTTCCTGAGATGCTAGAAATGAAAGTGTTGCAGCAATATGCCTTGTTGGACCATTTTCCTCTACAGTTTGAGATGCTTGTACAACCCATTGCACCTTTTAAGCAATTTCTGGATAGACTCCCTTTGCGTTTCAACTCGTCTATTGAAGCATTCAATCTTTCAGGGTTATATGCAGCAATTGATTGATAGATTTTTATTGGACTTCTCCTCTGAGGGCAATGCTTCTTTTGAACGATTGCTCTCCAATGTGCAGCGGGTTGTTCGGCAGTATGGAATCCATCATGCCTCTCTTTGTCAGCGGCGTCAACAAGCAGCAGAGGAATTACTGGCTTTGGTTCGTTCTCTACTGGTGGAGACTCCAGATGATGTATTTCTGCTGCCATTGGCTATGCGTTTGGCTGATCTTATTAAAGAGTTTCAGTTGAAATCTTATCAGCAGGCCAAATTGCAAAATTTGACCGAGAATTTGCAAGATAGTGCTTGTCAGACTCATAAGTTCTTTCGAGCTCTCCATGCATCTCCTGCTCGAGAGAATATGACTAGACTCCAGGATGCAGAAGGTCAAATGGTCATTGATCCTCAGACTATTGTGAATATGTGTAGGAATTATTTTCTAGACCTTCTTGGTTCTACTCCTTCACCTTCTGACCAAATTACTCATGCCCGCTCAGTTTTCTATGATTTGGTCCGCAATCAGGATTCCACATGACATGCAAACTACTTTGGAGACAGATATTCGTAAGGCGGAGGTTATGGATGTTTTGTTACACTTGCCCAAGGATAAAAGTCCAGGTTGGGATGGTCTCACCAATGAATTCTTTGAGGTTTTTGCTACCTGACTGGTGAAACCATTGACGGCTATGTTTCAATAGGTTTGGGAAACGGGATTCATGCCTTCCTCATGGAAAGAAGGACTTATCAAACTGCTTTCAAAAGTTCCTTCGCCGTTTATATTGAAACATTAGCGACCAATTTCTTTGATGGGTTCTATGTATAAAATATTTTCCAAAGTGATGGCGATTCGGCTCCATAAGCATCTTCCTGCCATTGTGCATCCTCTTCAATATGGTTTCATTAAGAGCCGAAACATTCTGCATAATGTCTTAAATGTGGAAATGGCTATTGACTATGCAAGGCACTCTAATCAGGAGGTGGTATTGATTCAATTGGACCTGGAAAAGGCTTTTGATTATTTAGACTAGTCTTTCATTGCAGAACTTATGTCTACTATGGGCTTTGGTACTCGGATGTCTCATTCGATCTACACCATTAGTGCTGCGGCTTCTTCGCGAGTTATGCTGAATGGTGGTGTTACCGAGCCATTTGTCCTTGCATGCTCTGTGAGACAGGGTTGCCCTTTGAGTCCTCTCTTTTTTGCCCTTGCGACTCATCCGGTTCTTTTGATGTTATCTCATATGGCAGCTTCTACTCAGTTGGCTGGATTGTCTCTTCCTTTTGGACAGCACTTCATTAGTCAATCCTTGGTTGATGACAGCTTTATGATTTTGCGTGCGAACAAGGATAATCTTCGCAAAGCATTAGATGTTTGGACTCTCTTTGGTCGTGCTTCTAGTCTTTATATCAATGCTTTGAAATCAGCCATTCTCAATTGCACGGAGTCAGATTTGCAGTCATTGGACTGGCAGGGAATGGTTGTTTTCCGTGGTTTCATTGTCGGGCATCTTGGGTACCCTTTGGGTGTTGATGTTCGGCCAAAGCAACTACTAGAGTGGATTTCACAGAAACTGGCAGCTAAGTTTCTGTATTGGAAGTCACAGGCTTGGCCCTTCCATATTCGCCTCAAAGTGGCTCAGACAATTATGTTGCCAATGCTCACATATTTCTTGCCATTGCTGCCTTGGACTACTACTACATTGAATGCTCTTACTCAGTACATTCGTTTCATGTTATGGAAGGACTCCTTGCATGCAGGCATTTCATGGATTTCTCGGTCGCATGCATGTACCCCCAAACGCATGGATGATGGGGCTATTTTGGATGCCGAAACTCATATGTTGGCACTCCATTGGTCTCTTTTTCGTGCCATGTGCTTGGATCATCACCCGTGGGTCTTTATAGCCCATTATTTTCTTGAGGATCACGGGCTTGTGCATGGTAATACCCAAATTCGGAGCTCCCGGTGGCATGTTCTTAATGCAGACTCTCGGTTTTCTAGTCCTTCATCATCCCTGCTTGCTCATTTGGTATGTTCCTGGAAATTGATTCTCCAGAAGGCTCAGTGGCATCCAGCGGAGGACCGCTTAGCTACTAACTCTTTTCAATTGGAATTGTTGGCAGCCTCGCGATTACTTTCTTGGGAAGGCAAACATGAGCTCACACCAAAATTTAACCGCATGGTACGTTTGGGCTTGACTTCAGTTTGCAGATACCACCCTTGCCAATCGCAATGTGTTGATATCGTTTCGTACAGCCAGGAGGCTTTTTAGGATCCCTCGTGGATACCGTGATTTATGGAGACAGCTTTTGATGGTGCTCCAGAGTAGACAACCTTTTCCTGCCCTTGCTTCGCATCATCCCTGGCAGGACTGGAACCTTGCAGGCTGGCTGAATTTGGAAAAGGCCTCAGCTAACCAGGTGTACCATCTTCTGATTAAAGATCATCAATGGTTGGTTACTAAAGCTAATACTGTATGGGGATTGCGTAAATCTCAGTCATGGTGGAAAGTAACTGTGATGGAGGGGTGGTTGAACAAGACAACTCCTTTCAAATGCAAGGTCTTTCTTTGGAGGGTGATGATTGGTGGTCTTCCTCTTGCTTCAGCCCTTTCCAAGCGTCGAATCTCCAACGGCAATTGTTTCTTTTTTTCCACCATTGTGGAATCGGCCCGTCATCGATTTATTTCTTGCCCTCTCGCTAAGAAAATCTGGTCACTCTTGTCAGCGGTTTGGCGAGCAGTGGTTGGTTTCTCGCTAAGCCCTTTTAATTGGATTTTTGTGCGGCCCAAATACCCCACACCGGCACAGTCGCAAATGAAGATTTTATTTCACTTTCTTAGATACTGGGGCTGTTGGCACAATTGGACCATTCAGAATGTTTTTCCTTTTGATTCAGCCTCTAATGTTCAGGGACATATTGCTAAGCTTAAAGGTCTCTTGCATTGGCAGATAGATCTTATTCGGCACTCTAACTTACTCCCTCGGAAGGACTTACTTCCCTGGCATATGGCAATTTCCTCTACGTCTTTGCCATGACTTTTGTAACTCTTTTGTCGTTTAGTACTTTATAAATATAACATCCATTACGGAAAAAAAAAGAGAGAGGAGTCGACACCACATTGAGAGGGGAATCAACCTCTCCCCCTTTTCAAGAATTTATTGAAACAAAACTACGGGCACCAAGTACCTAAACCATATACAAAAGGCTTGTTACATCCCTCCCTCTTGAAACCTGTCTCGTCCTCAAGACGTTGCTTGAAGTATTACTAATCCTACAATTTATTTATAAGCTACAAGTATTTCTGGATAGTCTTTAAAATGCTCTCCTAGCATCTATTTAGAATCTAAATTAGAGTAATTTTTAAATTTCAAAAGGAATTTTCTAGAAATGTTTCTTCTTTGTTTCTTGATCATATAAAAGACTATTTGATTTGGTTGAAGTATCTCCTCCTGCTCATCTACTTCAAGTGGATCCTCTATTACAGGTTCCAATGGTAGAGACCCTTCATAAGGCTTCAAAAGATGGATATGAAAAGCATTGTAGCTTCTTCAATGCTCTAGAAGTTGTAGCTGGTAACAAATATTATTAATCTTTTCAGTGACTTGAAATGGCCCATAATTTCTTCCTACAAGCTTAGTGACTTGGAATAAAGGCTTGTTAGGGCTTCTTAGATGACCTTTGTCAAACTTTAGACATAACCCAATCTCCTTTTTGTGAAATCAATTACCTTCGATACTTATCTGCTGCTTTCTTTTATTTTTCTTAAGATCTTTGGATAGCTCATCTAACTTGGGCAAAAGCTGTTTCCATAACAAGCACAAACTCATCGGCATGAAATATTTTTTTCTTGGTCTTAAGAATAGGTAATAATAGTGGTTTTCCATATATGATCTTAAATGGTACTTTACCTTGCTGTAGAAGTATGAACTGTGTTGTTATAGGCATATTCTACCAAAGGTAAATACTTTTTCCATTGTTGGTTGGATTCATAGCAATAGCACTTCAGCATTTCCAATATTGTGAGTTTCACTATCTCACTTTGACCATCTGTTTAAAGATTATAAGAATAAGAAAATGTAAGCTTTGTATCCAAATTTTCAAAAACAACTGGTCAAAAGAGACCAATGGTTCATGGATCTCTATCACCCACAATGGATTGTGGTAACCCATGATACTTAAAGATTTGTTGAATAAATATTCTAGTCATATGTTAAGACTTGATAGTCTTCTTGACTAAAATGAAATGAGTCTGTTTACTAAACCTACCAATAATAGTCAATATGCCATCATTGCCATTCGTTGATTTGACCAAGCCAAAAATAAAATCCATAGCAATGATTTCCCAAGGTTAACTCGGAATTGGCAATGGTTGCAAAAGACCTATAAGCTTTTAGCAATCAAACTTAATCTTTTGGCACACAATATATTCTTTGATAAATTGTTCAATGTCTCGTTGAAGACTCGACCAAAAGAAATATATTCCAAGTGTCTTGGTTGTGGCCAAAATACCACGATGAGCCATGTAAGGAGCCACTGATATTCTCCCATAACTTTAGGCCTAAAATATTTAGTAGCACACAACTTATTCTCCATCAAAGAAACTCTATCTTTGATAACATAGAAGTTTACCCTTTTTCCAAGTTATAAACTCTCCCAAATGATTTTAAAATCTTCATCAAAAGCATACATGTCCCTCATACTAGTAAAATCTATATGATCAATCATGGACATTGTATGAATCTGAGATCTCCTTGATAGGGCATCAACTACCTTGTTTTGCCTAAGAACATGCAGTATTTCAAAGTTAAATTGAGCTAAATAATTGGCCCATCGAATATGCTTTTCAAAAATCTTTGGTTGGTTCAAAAAATGTCTCAAACTGTCATGGTCCGTCTTGATAAGAAATTCTCCACCTAAAAGATAGTATCTCTAATCTTTTAAAGCTTGAATGATGGCCATTAGCATCTTTTTAAAGATAGTAGCATTATTTTCTACATTTTGCAACCTTCTGCTTACATAAGCAACTACATCCCCTTCCTGGTTCAAGACTACATCAATGCAATCTCCTGAAGCATCATGTTCCACAAAGAAAGGTTTCGACAAATTAGATATAATCAAAACAGATCATTTGCTGATATAGAACTTTAGAGCTTGAAAAGCTTCCTTCTCTAGTTTGGTCCATCAAAATGCCACTGCTTTCTTGGTTAAATCATGCAATGGTCCAGCAACCATTACAAACCATTTAATAAATCTCTTGTAATAAGAGTATAATCCCAAGAAACTTCGAACTTCATGAACACTAGCCAATTCTGGCCATTCCACAATAGCCTTAACTTTTTCTAGATCCATCTGAACCCCTTCTTTGGATACAATATGGCCCAAGTAGTGAATCTCTTCTAAGAAAAGTTCACTCTTTTTGCCATTCACATAAAGTTTGTGTTTGCGGAGTTCTTAAAACACTATTTTCAAGTGTTGCTTATACTCTTCTTCATCTTTCGAATAAGCCAAAATATCATCAAAGAAAGTACATGTAAACTTCCAATATGCACTAAAGATTCTTTTCATCATTCTATTAAAGCTTGCAAGAGCATTTGTGAGATCAAATGGTAGCACAAGAAACTCATACAAACCAAAAGTTATTTTGGATGCTGTTTTATGAATATCTTGAGGAGCAATCCTTATTTGATGATAGCGACTCTTCAAGTCAATCCGGCTGAATACTTTGCATCCATCCAATCTATCCAAGATATCATCAATTCTTGAAATGGGAAACCTATTCCAAATAGAAATTTTATTGAGGGCCCTCTACTCCACACACATGCGTCAAGATCCATCTTTCTTTTACACTAACAGAACTAGAGAGTAAACAAGTCAGGAACCAGGTCTTATTAGACCCTTCTCCAAAAGCCCAAGCCTTCCCACCTTTGAAATCTCAGCCCTCAAGAGCTCCTTCAACCATTCTTAACCTCTCTTACCCAAATTGAAGACATGGAGCTCAGCATGCAAGGATTTCTTGTGGGCAGCCATAAAAGCTTCCTTTGAAGCTTTCCATGACTGAAGATTTGTTGGGGTATAAAGTCCCTTTAATCTCCGTGTATATAAACTTACGGGTGTAAACACACTCTTACGGATATAAAGTCCCTTTAATCTCCGTGTGTATAAACTTACGAGTGTGAACACACTCTTATTTGTATCCTAACATGCAAATACATTTTATTCTTTGCGTACCGTAACTCAATTGCTACACTCATCTTAGGATTCTCTCACTCTCACTCTCAACACTGCTTCTACTTCATTTCTGTCTTACACGTCATCGCGCACTCGTCCCAACAAACTGGTATCGAAGCTGTGGCATGAGTGTGCACGCTTCCTAAGGACAGTGCGAGTTAGTTCTACACGCACGAAGGAGTCAACCAGTTCACCTTTTCTATCAGTCATTGGGAGCAGGCCAGTGTCATTCTAACCAAACTAGTCAGGCGTAGGCAATCAACAGCTATCGCGACTTAACAAGGACGCATGGAGACCAGCTGTTACGGCAGATGACAGATCGGGCAGTTACAACGACAGATAATAGGTCAGGCAGATGTGACATCACGTAGCAATTCAGGCTTGATACGGCAAGTCAGCAGACGATAGCCCTGGCATGACGTGGCATTATGGGCCAGGTGCGAGGCAAGTCAATGGGCGCCACGCTATGGCAGGCCCGCTTTCGTCATATTTTTTATTTTGTTATTCCCTACAAATTATTCCCTTTCTCATTAATGAGGATTTACACCCATAAGCACAACTCCCAGATTTGTGTATATTTATGTCCGAAAAATTAGGGGTTTTTCCAAATTTGATACTAGTCATACATAACAGTGACATTCGACCTAGAAATTGCAAAAATTGTGTACATTGGCCTTGAAAATTCTGGGGTTTTTTATGTATCAATGAAATTTTGCTCAATTGAGCCGAATTTACTAACGTTGGTGCACATTTGGACCCGAGAAATTTGGGGCTTTTGCAAAATTCTGTAAAATTTTGCTAAACTTGTCTGTTTTTGCCCTCGAGAACACATATTAATGCAATTGGGGCAAAATTGATCAATGAAATTTTGGGGCTTTTGCTGAAATTTATGAATTTAAGCAAAATTGAATTGTGAAATGTACATTGGGAACATTGTTGAAGCAATCTTGGTGCTGTAAGCAATGAAATTCGAGCTTATTATCTCCCACTTGTGAGATTTTGAAAAAATTTGCAGAGAATTCTGGTGTTTCTATGTATCGGAAGTGCTTTTGGGCACATATGTATACAATACATGGTTGACAGCTCCCATTGAGTTGATATATTATTGAATATTCATGGTGCAGCAGTCTTAGTGATCACTTACAGATCTACGATTGTTGCAAATGTATTTTTGGTGATGTTGCTGAAGTGGTAGTCACTTTGCAGTGGTGTATGCATGGATTATATACTGAAATCTCAGTTATATTGTTGAAAGTCATTCCTTCTACTGCTATACATGAACTTGGATCAACTCTTGCTCTTATCTCCTAAAATTTCTGATTGAAATTAGCTTAATATCTAGCCTAATGTTTACTATCATAAAATACAGCATTGGTACTTGGCACTTTGTTGAATAATGACCACTAATGCTTCTAGCAGCAGTGACACTAAATCCCTTCTCGAAATCAAGAGGTTTGATAGCATTGGCTTTGACTTGTGGAAAGACAGGATGCAAGGCATTTTGTTTCTCAAGGATTGTAACGATGCTCTCTTGGAAATCAAGCTTACAACAATGAAAGATGAGGATTGGGCTGGACTCAACAAGAAGGCCATTGCATACATTAAAATGGCAGTATTTGATGATGTACTAACAGACATTAAGCGTTACGATACGGCTTATACCATATGGAAAAAGTTTATGGACACTTATAAAAATACAACTCTAGTAAATCAAGTGCATCTCATGCGCAGGCTTGTAAACATGGAATTGGATGAGTCTAAGCCAACATCGGAGCATTTGAGTGCTTTCACATGGATTTTGAGTCAGTTGTTGCAAGACTGGTTTGCAACCCTTCAATGTTGAAGGCTATTTTCTTATTGATGACTTTGTCTAACGGCTAGGAGTCTTTGGTTGTTTCACTAAGCAACAACCCTGCTTTAACCTTTGATGGTGTCAAAGGCTCTATTCTCAATGAGGAAGAAAGTCCAGTGGAGAAAGTGGTGGTTCAGCCTATCATCTTAGAGACAAGTCAGAAAAGAGGGATAATGCAAGAAGTAAAGGTAAAAGCAGGAGTAAAAGCAAGGGCAAATAGCAGGATGTTACTTACTATTCCTTTTTCCGATCATTTAGGAGACACTTTCCGTGCCATCCAGTCTACTATATTTATATCACTTTCTAGGTAGATTGGTTAGTTTATTTCGCTAGTGTCTATATAGACAATGACCACTCATGCACATTTAGTTCTTTGAGCAAGCATTTAACTTGGGATTTTTGTGTGGAATTTTTTTTTACCTCTAATGCCCTCACTTTTTCTTTTTTTTTTATACTGCCACTACTCCTTGACATATTTGTTTCCATTATGGTATTGGAGAATATATCTTTCCAATGTGCAATGCATTGAAATTGTATGCCTGCATAACAATGATATGTAAATGTTGATACCCTCTTTCAGATCGTGGGTGATAAGTACATTAAAATATACAATGCTGAAAGACCTTCCAAAGTACAGACAACAATGACACTAAGGTAGGACCATGAATGTCCAAGTGGTGGGTGATCAAGCCACCACCAAGGTGCCTTGAAAAGACACTGGTGTCGAGGTTGATTCTACCAATCCCTAACCACAGAGAGTAGAAGTAGTTGAATCTTGATCCTTGTTACGAAGCAACTTCGTGGAAACTTGAAAGCACTATCATGACCATGGATTCCCCACCTTTGGCCAATGCCTAAATATGTAAGGAACATAATAAGGATGAATCAAAGGCAAGGGAACGGACTTCAAGAAGATATCCACCTCGTAACTCCGTATTCAAATGTATTTTCCATTCTTGATAATACTTTTGCTTTTTCAAATACCAATTTAATGCTGAATCATGCTACATGATGCAAGACAATGGTAATACATAAAAGCCTTGATGAAGCTGAAAGCTCTCTGAATGTTTTTGTCTAGCTGGGAAGACTGAAACTGCATAAGAGCAGCATAAAAATTACATTTTACTTTTTTTTCTTTTTTTTTTAAGGAGTTGCTACTTCTCTCCACAAAACAAAACGAAAGAAACCCCCCCCCCCCCCCCCCGCCAAACAAAGGACTTTAAGGCACTATGCTTTGTAGATGGTCCCTGACTTGCTGGAAGCCGGGAGGACTGACACTATCAGAGGAGTAGCTGTCATAACTTTCTCAAGTTTAATAAAATTCCCTGCTTTCTTCTCCCTCCAAGAAACAAGCCTCTAAACTCTGTAAGTGCTAGAGCCTAAAAGGACTGATACTGTCAAAGAGCATGTGCAAATATGTTTTTTGCAACTAAATTTTTCCACTTCAAATAAACAAGCCTATAATCTCTGTAAGTGCTGGAGCCTAGCACTGATACTGTCAAAAAGTATCTGTAGCAATGTATCCCCATTCTTTTCCTTTTTCAGAGCCATAATGCAAACCTTTTCTCCTGTGAGGGAGGCCACAAATTTCCTTGTGTGATCCCATTGGCTGCTCTTCCTCCTGCTGCTGCTGCTGATGATGACGAGCTTACTGATGAGAAGAGCGCCTCCAAGCAGGCACAGCGCCTTCACCACTACGCCTTTCGCCCTGCGGCCATCGCCACCACCGTCTCCACCATCACTGCTGTTACTTGGCGGGGGTGCAGCGTCGCCCCTTTCATGGAATGGCTCTTCGTCACCTGCCATTGCTGCGCTCATGAGAGCGCAAAGTTTTCCTTGTATTTTGCAATTAAGGTTGTCACTTGAATCAAATAGATGTTTCTTCATTACCTTATTTTATTAGCATCCACCTCAAGAGGGCATTCCTATGACCTGTTCCAATGGTTGAATTGATTTAATACTTCTAGCATGGGCCTTAAGAGGGCATTCCTGTAATCTATTTCAATGGTTGAGGCTCATTCACTGTTGATTGGACTGATTGAATTACACTTATTTATTCCAATGGTTGAGGCTCATTCACTATTGTTTGAACTTATTGAATTACACTTATCTTATTTGTTAGCATAAGCCTTTAAGAATCCAATCGGTCTTATCTTGTTTGTTAGCATCACCCTTACGACGGCATTCCTATAATCCTCTTTTAATGGTTGAGTCTCACTCACTCTTGGGTGGACTAATTGAATTACACTTATCTTATATATTGTTAACATCACCCTTTAAGCAATCCAAACAATCTTATCTTATTTGTTAGCATCATCCTTACCAAGGCATCCCTATAATCTATTCTAATGGTTGAGACTCACTCACTCTTGGTTGGATTGATTGAATTACTCAAAAAGTAATTCAATCAATCTTATCTCGTTTATTTAGTATCACCCTTAGCAAGGCATTCCTATGATCTATTTTAATGGTTGAGGCTCAATCACCCTCAATTGAACTAATTGAATTACCCTTGGTTGGACAAATTCAATTACTCTTTAAGTAAGCTAAAATTCAATAAGAGATGGTCCATGTAGTGAGAGAGCTAAGCAAGAGTAAAGTGAACATGTATCTTTTGATTTTGGGTTTGTGCACAAAATTTCCCTAGCATGCCAACCTATTACAAACCAATTCCGACAACTTACCAGTAAGATGATATGTCATGGCACTAGCACAAAGGTGGAATAGTAGTGGACCAATAAGGAAGTTGGCGAGTAGCATTAATGAGATTGGTGAGGAAGTTGATGAGGAGCATTAACGAGATTGGTCAAGTCAAACAAAGTCGTGCGAGTCCCTACGCTTCACATAGGTGCTTCCATTACTTCGACATGCTCCACTCAATATGGACTCAAAGCAGTGTTTTCATTCACACATGACTATCTAGAGCAATGATATATTACACTCTCCTGCAACCTTGTATTAATGGCTTCCATTGGTGTGTTTTATGCACAAATAGAAGCTCACATAGAATATGCTTAAGTTACATGTAACTCTAGTAAATTTGGACATTTGAGCCCTCATTTGCTACTCTTGGGTAGGATTGAAGATAAAAAGCACACATGTTAGTTAATAAATTCGCAAAATTCTTGTGATGTTCAACATGCAAGAGAATGGAATGTTGTTTGGGTTGGCTAAATAGTATAGTGCAAGCCCAATTAGCATGGATCTTATGGCAATCAAGGGTTATTCTACAAATGTTATGTGAAGCCCAATAGAATTATTACATGCATATGTAGGGACCTTGAATATATGGTTAAATAAGGGAACATGTACATATAATTAGAAAAAAGACACCTTCTATGAACCACTTTGTAGCACTAATTTCATCTAAGCTTTCCTTAAACACTTGTTCCAACTTGGGTATGTTCCACACAATAGAGAAATTTTACCTTGTCACATGCAATTTGTAAATGTCAATTCATTTAAGCTTTCCTTTCTTAAATTTTTGTTCTAACTTGGGTTTGTTTGTTTCACAGGTAGAGAAAGTTGCCCATGTCACATGTAATTGTCAAAAGCATGGCTATAGATGATGGCCCACATTTTAGTTTGGAAATCTAAGAATGTTAGAAATCAAATATTATAACTAGAAATAAACTAATATCTTTTACTAGAATTAATGCACCTTTTAGGCTTGTATAGTGGATTTCTTAGTGAACTTTTCAAACTTACTATAAATAAGAAAAGGCCTTCTTTCAACTCGTCGACCATATTTCATTTCCCAACATGGAAACCCCAACTTCCCCTCTAGTTGGCTACTTGAGAAAATTTCCCTAGAATGCATGTATTTAAGTCATGTGTATTTTGATTGTTTGGTATCCCACTGAACATCATTTGGTTACAATTGTCTCCATATGAAGAGAACTTCAAAAAGCTTATTGTAAAGCAAGGAGAGTGCACACATATGCATCAATAGCAAATAACAATATGTTGCTCATGTTGATCACATCTCCCCATTGTCAACTGTGTACAATGAGAGAGAATGGGAGGGCCTTGCATGAGACGACCACATGTTACTTAGAGTCTGCTCACATGTCCACATGTAAAGCTACCTTTCACCCTACCAATGTATGCATGTGGGGTCATGCACACACGATTCAAACACCTTGCACACCCTAATGGAACCTACAATCGTCAAAATTCAAACCCATAAAAGGTATTGAAATAAATGCACTCTTATTCTAGTGCTTAATGGATATGATCTCATTGTCTATGAAATTATATAACTAGCATTTTACTGCATACAACAACCAAGGCATGGAACTCTATCATATAAAATTGCACATAATGTAAATCAAGGAACACGAAAACAAAGAATTGTGAGTCTAGTAGAATGTCCACATTCTACTCACAAGGAGTAAGTGTAGCAAATGAACACCTATCAAAAAGAAGGTCCACATTCTACTCACAATGAGTAAACATATCAAACCTCTACCTATCAAAAGGATATGATGATCAATCTCTAACATCAACTCCAAGTGATGATGAACCACAATGGTACACTATTGTGGCCTCTCATCTCCACAACACTATTCGATAATCATGGAATCTATATCATCATACTCCATTTGCTCCATCCTCTTCCTCTCATCTTCATGTATTTAGGCACATCATTAAATGGCTTCAAAACCATGTGTCATCTCTACAATTGATCACATTTCTAGGATCTTCAAGGGAAATGACATTTTTTGGCAAGGATAGTGCTTCGCATTTTCCATCATGAGTACCACTTGGACTTGAATTGTTGTACCGCCTAGTTGTCTTTGCTTCGCATTTGCTTGAGTGAAATGCATGGAATACACTCTTGGAGACTCTCAAATGAGTCATGATACACACCCAATTTATATGAAGGATGTGCATCTTATACTTTGAATGGTGCTCCTTATTCCACTTTCTTGCATTTTAATGATTCTTATATGTCTCTTCAATGCTCATTTGGATCATGCATAAGGAGAAACATTAAGAACATAATGAAAGAAAATAGATACTGTCAAATATAGATTGTCAAATTGAAAGACCTATTTGTGAATGTCATCACTTGCCCAAGAGCTAAGGCTGCTAGGCCAACTCAAGAGGATGGACTACCATGAGGTGACCACATGGTCTCTTAGGAACACCTTATTTGAAAGAGGTTCTAGTCAAGAATCATCTAGATGTAGGATCATGCCTCAAGATTTACTTGAGAAATGTTCCTCCAATTCAAGGGGCTACTTAACCAATGGAGAAAAGTTTTCTTTCTTATCCAACTAGTGTATCTCCAGGTCAATTGCTAGATTCTAGTGTTAGAATTCCAAAATCAATTTCTAAAATCCTTATTACAAGTGATGAACAAGCCTCAGTGTCCATTTGCTGCAAGAAGAGCATTTATCTTTAAGTCACATTTATTAGTGTTGTCATGGCAAAGTCCTTGGCAGATATGGTTGCATTGCACTGAATATCTACAAGGAGTACGGGCTAATGGATTAGGAACCAGCTCCCTTCTTGGTGCAAATGGTAGGTCAAACAAGGATGAAGACTTTTGGCATCTAGAAGTCTATGGTGCTAGTAATAGCCAGCGTCCCATTTAGGACATCCTAGTGGCACTTGATATTGAGGAAGAAAGTGTGAAATTAAGTTTGTTCTCGATTATCCATGGCTAAAGTAGGCTCACGTAATGAAACGATCCTTGATAGCCCTTAACATAGAGGAAGAAAGTGTGGAATTTAAGCTTTTTCTCAAATTTTCATGGCTAAAGTAAACTCAAGTTAAGCATAAGTGGAAACTAACACATTCTCCATTTAAGGGGATAAAAGAAGATGGCCTCGAATAAAATAACATAACTACCATCAATTATAATAGATATGTGATATTGGAGATCATAATTACAAGTGGAAGGTGTGGAAGACAATGAGAAGCAAGCCTTATTTATGTCACTTTGCTTGGTGAATGTTTTGGCTAATAGCAAATGTATGGACTTAAGATGTGTAGCCTTTCTTACTAGTACAAGTTTTGGATGCAAAGTGTGGGCAATGCTAAAAGGAGAAGATTTGGCCAAGATTGATCTTCACAACATTCTTAAGAAGGGAAAGGAATTTCAATAGCAAATGCAACAGGTTAATAGAGTCAAGGAAGATGAGCTTATAGCAATCAATTTGGGTGATGAAGAGAATCATAAACTCACATTGAGAGCAATGCCAAACTTGATGAGGACTTTAATTCTGTCTAAGCGATTTAAGATGTGCTTGCATGGGCTTATTTGATAGGAGGGGCCAGAGCCTAAGTTTTATTATCATAGAATACCTTGAAGCCAAGTGTAATGACTAACAAATCACAAATATGCCAAAAATTTCCATTTATGGCAACATTAGTATTTGCAACTAAAATTCATGGCTCCATTGGAGTAGAAAGGGTTTATCCTAATTGTTCCCGAGAAGAATAGGAAGCCTCAAACCTATATGGATTACAAAAAATGCCAAAATGGAATGAGGTTACAATTAATGATCCATTCATGTCTCCTTATCTAGATAGCCTTTTAAACGCGAGTAGATTGGACATGATATTTAGTCTCTTTTGGATAAGGCATCCCATGCCTCTAAATGAGCTAAAGTCATTAATATTAATCATGACTAACATTTCAACAAGTACATGGCATTGTGCAACTGGCTTTAAGTGGAGTTTTAGGATAATATAAAAGTTTGCCCTCTCATTTTATGCCCTATTGGTGCTATTTCTTAAATATGATTTTTAGTTTTTTATTTTATTAACTAAATAGAATGGCAGCAAGCATTACTCTTATGTGGTCTTAATCATTCAAGAGGATGCATATAATTATGCTTACATGGTTTTTTTAATATGTTCATAGATCTTGTTCATATGATGATGTTAACTCTTTATTTTCCTCTCTCTCGATGTGGTAGATCAATCCTAGCTGTTGATTTAGACTAACTCCATATATTTCATGCTCTTATAACTAGAAATTTGACAATTAATTTGAATTAATGTATTTTAATTTTTTTAAATTGGTACTTTAAATTGCGATGTGAAGGATGTGAGATAGTATCTTAGCTATGCATGGATCATGAAGCCACAACACGCATTTCATTCTATTTAGACTACGATGTGGAGAAAGTAAGTAGGTGAGTCTACTACATATTTGGATCCCTTAGCTTTCTTTGTTCATGAGAAAAGAGAGAGGAAAAATGATTTGGAGCAAGAGTATGAGCCAGTTAATTAAGATATAGTTGAGCTATGGTTGAGTCAAGCTCTAAGTCTAGAATATTCCCTCCTCAATAATGATAAATGACATTTCTAAGGGATTGGCTACCATAGCATTATCATCGTGAGTGAGAAGAACTCACTCAATGAAGATGTGAGAAATCCCAAAAAAAAAAAAAAACTAAGAAGAATGAAAGGTAAATTGCCCAAGAATAAATAGTGATAAATAGCCCAATGTTTTTTTGGTCATGGAAGAAAGGGGAAACAAAGAGAGTGGATTCCAAAAATCGAGTGATAAAAGTAACCACTAAACAAGGAAAAATAACTTGGGATAAAAAGTGGTAGGTAGCCCTAGTTAAGGAAGTTTAGTTATTGGAATCCTAGGTAATGAACTTCATACTATAATAGTATTAATCGTTAAATTGTGTGCTTAAACTAAGTGACATGCATGCAAAGATTAAGCTACGTATGAAATATAACAAGAAACATGTGTGTGTGTGGCACATATGTGTGTATTTTCTTCATGAGAATTTATATATATTGGTGTATAGGGCGTTCATAACTCAAAAATGTATATTTGTGTGGGAGAGGGCTAGATAGTTGTGAGGATATGGGTGGTCTTAGTACCATTCAACTTGGATACTTAACAATTGTGGAAAATTAGCATGTTTTTTGGGAGAGAGAGAGAGAGAGAGAGAGAGAGAGAGAGAGAGAGAGAGAGAGAGAGAGAGAGAGAGAGAGAGAGAGAGAGAGAGAGAGAGAGAGAGAGAGAGAGAGAGTTTGTGTGTGTGTCTGTGTAGATGCATGAACATGCATATATATTGACATGTAGGATACTTTGTGTGTGTGCACATACACATGTGCACATTACATGCTTCATGAACATGCATGCTTATTGTCATGGTGGATATGGAGGGGGAGAGAGAGAGAGAGAGAGAGAGAGAGAGAGAGAGAGAGAGAGAGAGAGAGAGAGAGAGAGAGAGAGAGAGAGAGAGAGAGAGTTTGTGTGCATGTGTGAGTGTGGATGCATGAACATGTATGTGAGCATGCACATATATTGACATGTAGGATACTTTGTGTGTGTGCACATACACATATGCACATTACATGCTTCATGAACATGCATGTATATTGTCATGTTGGATATGGAGAGAGAGAGAGAGAGAGAGAGAGAGAGAGAGAGAGAGAGAGAGTCTCACAATATCAAGCTAGCACTAAATGCACTCTCATTTTGTATATTTCTACAACATGTTACTCTATAGTAGAGCCATATGGATGAGCATACCCTACATGCTATCCATGAATCCATCCCACCTCTCTAGGATCGTACTATAGCATACTAGTAACAAGAATGCATTGCTTTTTTCTTTTCTCATGACCTAAAAAGCTAGTGGTAGCTTGGAAAAGCATGTCTAACCAGCCCATGACCCTTCTGTAGATGGCATCCTATCGAAGAATTGACCTTACTCGTTGAATATGACCATCCAAGCCTTGCCCATGAGTTCATCATTAGCATCCATGATCTATACAAAACACCCTAGGATCTTGGTATAGGAGGCAATGAATCCTAGCTTCCATCCAAGCCTTTCCTACAAATCAATTCATAGCATCAACAATCCTTATTCCTAGCCTACGATCCTCATAGGGTACCCCATGGGTAGGTAGAAGTATCCCATGACCCAATTATGAGCCATGACTGGCACACAACATCCCATGAACCTCTCAACAAGCCCACAACTTCTCCCAACTTAACAACATAGATACCTTGACTTCAACCTAGTGCATGCTAGATATGAGTTGCAACCCATGTTCCTTGCCCATGACTAATCTTGTGAAATTCACAACCCTTAATGTCACAACGCTAGATGTAGATAGCCATAGTTTGGAAACAAGGGAAGAGAGAAGAGAGAATGGTTAAAAAAGAGAGAGAAAGTGAATCTAGGAGCTTGGTCTTCCTCCCCATGGAGGAGGAGAAGAGAGAAATAAGATCTAATCACGATTGGCATTGACATGGGCATTGACTTCAATTTTATTGCATCAAGCAAAAGAGGTATGCTTTGAGACCTATTCTGTAGCCATGGAAGTATAAGAGCTTATCTTCTCTACATCTCTATCTTTGAGACCTTCTTTATAGCCATGGAAGTACAAGGACTTATCTTCTCTACATCTCCGTCTCTTGTCTACCCACTTCTTTCTCATTCGCATCAATCTTGAACAATGCACCCACACTTCCAAGCCTTGCTTTACTTGATTTCCTCAAGAAGAGAAAGAGAGAGAAAAGATACTGCCATAGCCAAAGAAGAGAGAGAGAGTTTGAGAGCCCTCAATTGTCAAAAGAGGACACACACAATAAGGGATAAGGTTGTTTTGACCTCTCAAAACTATAGACAACTAATGCATGATTGCATTAATGTAGGTTAAGACCATGATTGCCAAGCCTGACTTTCTACCCACCTCCTTGGATTGCCACATTGCCATTAGTCTATCCATCTCCTTGGATTGCCGCATCACCATCAACCTACACAATCTTGGCCACAACTACCTAGCCCGTGGTTGAAGTAGTCTTCTTGCTTACTCACTTCTCCAATCTACCTACTTGTCTATCTATCCAAATGGATTGGACTACTTGCCCACAATCATATGCAGGCTTGTGTGCTAGTGCCACCTCATCATCAGCCTACTTGAATCTCAATCTACTTACTTGTTTGTCTACCCAAGTGCCTAGACTACTTGCCTATGATTTGTCAACCTACTTGCTTGCTTACTTGCAAAGACTGAAAGAGCATAGCCTACTTGTTTACTACCAAGACTCTAATATTAGACTAAGCTTTCCTACTTACTTAAGCATCTACCCACAATTGTGGCTAAGCTTGTATGCCGACGTATCTGCTTATCTAGCTGCATACACCATCCAACACCATGACTTAAATTATGTTAGACTTAGATTGTGTTTGCTTGCTTAAGAACAATGTTAACCATAATTGAATATGTCTATCAAAGATCGATACTGAGTGCCATCTAGACAATATAGCCTATCCAAATTAGCCTAGGATTGCAACAAGTCTACTAGCCCACAACTACAATAAGTCTAGCAGCCTATTATTACAACTGCTAGGTTGTACCTCAGACTGCAATTGTGAGCCACCCTAATCCACTCCAAGAAGGCAATGAGCTAGCAGTCCCCTCAACCACAATGTGTGTGTGCATTGGCTCTAATCACCAAAAAGGATTGAACTTGAGTGGTCCTTGAGGTAAATTGCAATTAGTCGAGCCAAAAAGCTCACTTGTACCACCACTCATAAGTCTTGCATTGAGCATAATAAAGTTGAAGGATTGATTATGCACTGGTACAAATAAATGCATTGAGCAAGTGATAAAACAAAAAACCAAGCAAAAGGTAATAAGAACCTATATAAAGAGACCTCCAAAACCTAGAAATGCTAGGCTAACCTAAACAAAGGTAAGGGCAATAAAACTTGACCTAAGAACCTTGAGATTGAAACAATCAACTCAAGAAATAAGGCACTCGAGGAAACACAACTTTTCAAGAAGATGCAAGCCCCTTAGGAATGATACATTTAATTGAAAGTTTTAGAACTATAAATAATAACTTATTAGACTTGCACACAAGATAGTTGAGACTTATACATGGGAAAGGTTTTATACTTATAAATAATAACAACGTATCAGGCTCATACACAAGATAGTTGAGACTTATAGATAGAAAAGGTTTAGACCTATAATTAGGGAAGTCTTAGACTTGCATCCAAGAAGTCTAGAAACTTAACCCAAAAACTAAAACTTAGGCTAGAATAAATGAACCTTGAATAATAATGATCTATTATGCTAATTAAGAGTCAAGGAAACTGGTACATGCGATGTTATAATGAGCTAGAGATCCCAACTCTAAGAGAATTAGATCTTCTAGTCACAAAAGCATGTTGAAAATGCCATAAATAAAAAACACCCCCATCCCATTTTTTTATAGATAAGATCATCCAACTCACAAACCTAGAGACCCATAAATCAACAAGATCAAGGGATATAAATACATGGGAGAAGTTCATCGAGACTTGCATGAATCCTTAGATAGCTTTCAAATTGCTACTAATTATGACATAAGTTGAATGAGGCTATAGAACAAAAGTTAGAGACTCTCAAGTATTAAGGGAGATGCATGCTATTATATTTAACCCATATAAAGGGAGGGAGTAGAGTTGCAAAATGAGATAGATGACATCAAGAGACTTGTTCAAATTTTAGTCCAGCATGCTCCTTGTTAGATCCAATACAAAGATTATTGTTTCCTCCTATCGCTCTCTCACCCATCTCTCTCTCTCTCTCTCTCTCTCTCTCTCTCTCTCTCTCTCTCTCTCCCCACACACACACACACACACACACACACACAAAAATGGAGACTTGAACACACATAGAAATAGGGTCTAAAATCTTGTTCTTCCTTTTCTTCTACACAAAAGAAGTAAGTCTACAACATGATAAAATACTAATATGAAAGTACCACAGTGTATATACATGCAGCCACTAAGTGTGAATTTGCTAAGAAAAGAAGGGATGGCACAATGAATGTGTCGTAACCAAGGGTGGACTACGTGGGTGTAGTCCAACTATAGAATCACTAGCATATCCTCATGTCACTGACCTAAAATGCAAATAAGTAATCCCCTATCAATCACCAAGGCACATAGTGAATACTAGCTCGTGTAGAGTTTGCTATCTCAACACTCCCCCTCAAGCTTAGCATGAGCTTGTTAACTCCAAGGATAGTCTTGAAGTGCGTTGAAGCTTCTTGGCTCCCAAGGATTTAGTGAAAAATTCAGTAGCTTGATCCTATGTGTTGACATAAACCAAGCCAATATCACTTGCCAAAACTTGCTTTTGGATCAAATGGTAACGGATCTCTATGTGTTTGGTCCATGCATGATACACTGGGTTCTTGGCCAATTGAATGCTACTAATGCTATCATAGTAGATGATAATCTATTTGTCCACTTGCATCCCCAAATCACTAAGTAGCTTACGTAGCCAAGCTACCTCACATGCTACAATTGCAACATCTCTATACTCTACCTATGTACTAGATAAGGCAATTGTTAATGGTTCTTTGTTACTCTAAGTGATAGTAGCATTGCCAAAGGAAAACATAAAACCATTTATAGACCTCCTATTTGAAATACTACTAGCCCAATTTGCATTTGTATAAATATGTGAGTCCAATGGTACGCTTACACCATAGAATAAGGCATAATCCAATGTGGACTTAACATAGCATAATGTGCATTGCACTACATCCAAATGTGGCTTCCATGGAAGCTACATAAACTAACTCTCTAAACGATTGTGTGATTTAGGTCTAACTTAGTGATTGCCCGTTAACCCTCAGAAGACCAAGTTGAAAAAAATTCAAAAATTGTAAATGGAAGATAGTCCCAAGGTAAGAGGAAGATGGAGGACAAAGGTGCACTCATAAAATTTTGAAGACACGAAGTGTAGGAAAAAGTCTCAAATGTAAAAGAAAGTGCACAATAATGAGTGCATCTTAATATGTTACTAAGAAAAGCACCAGGCGCATTGTAATTCACTTTGTAAAAGAGTGTTGGCTCTTTCTCATGCAAGTTGTAAAAAATGAGAGGTGTAGGTTGAGGCTTATGCTAATAGGAAGCAGAAGGAAAGAGAGTGGAAGAATGGACCAAAAAGAGGATGGCCCCCCAAGGAAGGAAGGGAGGGATAGGGCATGTATAAAAGTCAAGAAATTAATGAAAAAGCTCATTCTTGTGTGTGATCAAACTTGTTCTCTTCTTGCTTGCTTCTTGTGCATGAGAGAGGGAGAGAGGGAGTGTGAGAGAGGGAAAGAGTGTGTGTGAGAGAGTGAGGGACTGTTGAGTGTTGAAATGACTTGTTTTTTGGCTGATTTTTGTTGTTTTTGAGAGCTGAATGGTTGATTTTATGAGATGATTGATTGATTTGGAAGTGGTTTGAGAGTGTTTTGGATGATATTGATTGTGTTTTGGAAGTTCATGATGTTTATTAGTGGTTCTGTGATGTTCTGATAGGTTCTGATTGGTTCTGTATGCCTTCTGTTTTGTTCTGTTTTGTTCTGATTGTCTTCTGTAAGGAGGGATGGAGTATTGATTGATGAAGATTGAGATCTTGAGAAAGCTTATTGAATGGTTTTTGAGAGTTTGGAATGGTTTGAGTATGAGTTATGTGGTCTTGATGACCTTCTGTAACCTTCTGTAGGTCTTCTGTAGAGCCTCTGTCTCTGTTCTGTTTTGTTCTGTACTGTAGCTGTTCTGGTACTGTTCTGTGACTATTTTGTATGCTTCTGTATGTGTTCTGATGGATGAGAGTGTAGCTTGGGAAAGTTTTCTAGCCTTGGAAAGAGGTGAATACAAGTGCAAAAGAGCTGAAAGAAGTGAAAGAAGTAGCTGCTGAAGACTCAAGTGAAGACTAGAGTGAAGTGACAGTAGTGAGCTATGAAAGGACACTGTAGTGGCTCTGGTGACTCTTCATATCAGACATACCTCTTGGGAGGGGTATCCACGACCTAAGAAGGATTATTGAGAGTGATTTTGAGATATTGTAGTGAGGATATGATGTATTATTGATGGAGAGAGAGAGAGAGAGAGAGTCAGAGATAGCTAATTCTACTCAAATAGAGTGATTGTATATGAGAGATTGAGAGAGAAGACTATGGAGATATTGAAGATGAATACTACGTGATGTATTTCCATTCAAGGATGGTGTATTCCTTTGCTTTCTTTGTTCTATTGATGGATTTTGTTAAGATATTGAAGAATATGGTTGATTATATCAAAACCGTGGGAGATCTACATGATGCTGCATGAAGATTTGTTGTGCCTGGTGTTCTTTTCTTCATTGTGATCATATGAAACATAATAAACAAGCTTGTTGATGTTACAAGATAGATTTTCTTGCAAGAGAATTCCCTTTTCCTTGGTGTTCCTCTTGGGGCTCCAGGGACCATGGAGAATTTCTTCTTCTCCTCTCTTCATCATTGTCATCTTCTCTTCTCTCTTCTTGTACACATGGCTATGAAGGTCGAAGCTCGGATCTTGGAGATGGAGCTTGTTTGAGAGTGCATCTTGAATCATGGAGCTATCAACGAATTCATGGAAGGAGGAACTCAATCAGATTCAAAGGTAATCTCTCTACATTTGTGTGTGGAAAAGTGTGCATAGCTATGTGAGAGGTAGCCATAGCTCTCAGCTTGAAACTCTTGAAGCGATAAGCGGTCCGTGGGTCTTGGTGGTTTGCTTGCAAGAGTGACTACATTTTGGTTCCATTACCCAATGGATTCAAGCTTGAGTGCTTGAACCTTGTAAGTTGAGTGATGAAGTAGGAGTTTGTCTCCAAAATGACACTTGGTTTTAGGTAGGAAGCGGGGGAGTCAGAGGCCATTCGATCTCTCTTGTGGATTACTTTAGATTTAGAAAGCTTTATGTGCATTCGTTAGAGAAGGAGGTGTATTTTGATCAGATTTGAGACATTGAGGTTTGGAAAATAAGGAAAAAGAAGGAAAATATATCTCTCTGTATAACCAGAAAAGAGAAAAATAGGGGAAGAAAGGAAAAACATTCTTTATGTTTAGGAAGGAAAGTAGAGTGTAAGAGAAGAAAGAGAGAACACAAAAGGTGAAAAGGGGGAAGAGAGAGCTCATTTGCATACTATGAGATTTAGAGAGAGATAGGGAGTTACAGGTCCAAAGGCAGCAGCAGTAGCGATCCTTGGCATTGACACATTCGAGCATTCCAAGTATGCCTTGAGTCTTCATTAATTATTGTTGCATTGTTTTAGAACCTTGGGTGTATTAAAGGTTGTTCATTAAGTCATTAAAGTGAATATTCGTGCCATTCGGCATGTTTTCCTTCGACGCTTGGATGGCAACCACATGTCTCAAATAGTTGAATTCTTACCAGGCTCTACCAAGCAGGCAATGATCCCTATAGCTTCATTAAGAAATTTAAGCAAGTGTGTGAGGCTAACAACCTCATGGACCCTACTCAATGAGCACAAGCATTTGGTCTTTGCTTGGGAGACAAGGGACAGACTTTGTTTATGTCAAGAGAACTGCCACACTTAGTGAACGAGCAGCCCCAAGCAAACAAGATAAAGGAAAGAGCGTCGACTAGACCTAAGTGATAGCAGATCTAAGGCCGGAATTGACTATCCTACAAGAGTCAACAAAGACCAGTGTGACCTCATGCGTAGTGTGTGCACTGTGGAGGGAATCACCTGCCATTTGAATGTCCCGATCCTAGATCGTGGACTTGTGCCAATTGTAGAAGATTCAAGCATGACACCATGCATTGCCAATTTCCAAGACAATTGCCTTACCAGTAACCTTACACTCAGCCAAACTATCTAGGAATTAGGCAACCATACTTTGGAAGGGGAGCCCCTTTGGCTCTACCCAACCTAACGATTCAAAGCTAGGTACTTGAAGGATAGACAACAACCCGATGGGAATCCCTAGACTACCAAGGCCTATCGTGACCCATCCACTAAACGATGCTCTAGTGCACTTTGTAGAGGAACCATTGGAGGAAGACTCATATGTGAACCCTTACGTCTCTTATAACGAAGAGGGTAATCCCATATTGATGGACTATAGGCCTGTGTTGATCATGGACTTAGGTAGAGGGAGAGGTAAAGGCCTAGGAGGAGCTCAGAACCATAAGCCCATAGCATGTTGGACGTGTGGCCATCTAGGGCATATCTCCTCTCACTACCCTAAAAAGAAGCAACTAAATAGAGAGAAGGTTGACTTGAGGTATCATGAATGTGGAGTCACACACCTATCACACTGATTGCCCTAGGTGGAAACCCTCCACTAGTCTGGCAATCATACCATTTGTGCTACTCCGACTCTTTTATATTGAGTTGCCTGTCAATGATGCCACACCTATCCATATAAATGTCTTGAGACAAGCTTAAACAATATAGAAAATTATCTCATTACTTGGATCTACAACTTGGGATGCATCCTCTATAGGGAAGAAGAGCTGACGAGGGAGGAAAAAGAGGATTGAGGTAAAAATAATGCTCAAGACAGAGAGTGAGACCATGTTAACAAAGGAAAAATAGGTCATTGATGTAGAAGTAGAAATATCTGCTCCTAAGACGAGAGAGAAGGGAAGTGCTAAGGTTGGAGAGTACCCTGACCCCAACCAACAGTTAAAGTTTGTGGATAAGGTCAAGGGATGGATAAAAGAAACATAAGCTCACTTGCGAGATGTTGAACCTATCATTGGGGATGAGATCCACGAACTCTCTCAACCATGATCCTACCAGTCTCTCCCACGTACTTGAGAGTAGGAGAGACAAGACCACCACATGAATATCCACATGGGTAGAGCATGGATGTCACAAATAGGTGGGCCGCCCAAGAGAATTGGCAGGAAGCCCCATGTGGTCGAGGAGGAAAAGATGGTAGGCAATTTCCTAACCACACTAATATCAAATTTGGTGACATTGGCATTGGGAGAAATGCTTAGGCAAAACTCTGCACTATGGCAAGAATTGAAGGGAGTAGAGCAACGTGATAAACATGAACCACAAGACTTGCTGGACCATGATGTCGTGACACACATACCAAGCCTAACGTTGAATCCAATGTCTAAGTCCCCACAAGTGAATTCCTTTTGGGAAGGCACTAAGATGCACGTAGTCTTACTTGTCGTTGCCCTAGGAGATATTATGTGGAAGGGGATAGTAGACACATGAGTAGGGGTTAGTGTACTTAGCCACATAGTCTTGCAAGCTTAGAGAAACCCACTGATAGAAACTGCACAGTTCAATGTCACTTTAGCAAATGGAATGAAGGTTAGACCTCACGGAGTCCTGAAGGATTGGCCTCTAAAGATAGTGTGAATCCAAATCTCCGTGAACTTTTGATAGTCATGAAGGTAGACCTTGGATGAGGAATGCCTGAGTGATAGAGGATTGGGGTAATGGCTTGATGTTTTTAGGAAATAGATTAGAAGCAATTTGAGTAAAGATAGACACTTGGAAAACCTTACCAATGGACCTAGATGCCATCTCTGCCATGCTAAAGGGTGACTCAAGGGCTAGAAGCAATTGTGGACCTACAATGAGGTCCATTCTTTGCCATGAGGTTGAGCATGATTGGATCCATGTATTGGTAACCATTGATCACTATTCTTGGAAGATGAGGATGAATATATGCAAGTTGTAGACTCAGCTAGCAAAGCTAACAATCCCATCACTTCTAACCTACCCACAATGCCCTTGTGCGTGATGGCCAAGGGTTCCATCAGTCAATTAATGCCAATCACCTATTGTGTCCTGACTACCAAATTGGAACTCCATAAAATCCTCGAGTGCGTGTCAAGTGAGCTAGTTGGCAACCTAGTTGCTAATTTAAAGCCCCTCAAGGATCTTATGGAAAGCAAAGAGTGGCAATGGACAAAGGTGCCTGACTTAAATCTATTGTATAATTGGACTCTTATGGCAAGTGAGAAAAAACTTGAAAATAGGAACCCTGAAAATGATGCACAATCCAAGTATGAGGATTTCAAGGACGAGTACAATGACTGTAACTCCATCAGGAGGAAAGCAAAGAGAAAGTAGAGACCATAGAATATGACACGGATGGAAGAGTGATTGAGCAAATCAAAGCAAACACTAAACCTCGAGAGGTTAACAGGTTTAGAGTGAACAAAGGAGTTGCCAAGGTAGATTGCAATCGAGCTTGGCTAGAATGCCTAAAGGTGGTAGATTATGAGCAAGCGGGATTAGTTCAACCTTGTACCACACCATTATTTTGAGTACAATCAACCTCAGAGTTGCAACCACCAAGGGAGACAACCTCTTGCAGTGAGGATGGGAGTACAGCTCTTTGTCAAAGGTGAGCTGTGATAGTGACCCCGAAATGCCTCAACCACCTGGAATCAAATGCACCAAGGGGGATGTCCCAGCCCACCTAAGGCACAAGAGGCCAAAGGAGGAGAGAAAGAAATAATCAAAGTCTTTAAAAGAAGCTGAATGACATAAGAAACCCCAGGACTTGCCCAAGTGCTTCACAAAGTTCAAGAAGGGTGATTGATTAGTGGTGTTAGTAGGAGCCCAATAGATATTATCTTCTCCATGCAACTAGATTCCTTCTCCCGATATGCATTATTTAGAATCTTCTTCTAGTCCTCCTAGAAGTGCTACACTTAAGCTAATCTCCTTAATTCTTGTGATAGATTGTGATGTGATAGCCCCATGCAAGACATAACTTTTTTATACTTACCCAACAAATCTTAGCAAACAATTCAGTCCCAGGTACTTTGAACTCCAAGCACTTTCTTAACACTTTGGCTCTGCCTATCTTTTTGAGTGATTCCATGGCTAATGAATCTATATACCTATTTGAATCTTTCTTGCCCCATAGAAATACGACCATGATAGGGTCCCATAGTTTTTGCAACTCTTTACTCCAAACTAGTAGGGGTGAATGAAATATCAATGCCAAGAAGATAAATACCTCCAATATCTCCAACTTCACATGCAGTGGCTAGGATTTGGAGCTCCAACTATCAACTTTCTTTCACATATTCTTACCTACTTAATTCTTTGCAATTAAATTACCCCCACTCTAATTGGGAAGTACAAATATTTAAACAAGTTGCCCCTCTTAGTGAGCTTGCATTTCCACCCTTGGCTAGTCGATCATCTTATGTTACACTTACCAAGAAGACATCTCCAAGTTGATTTTGAACCTTGAAGCTCTTTCATACAACTCTAAGATTTTCATGTCTTCTTGGATATTCTTCTTATTTTCTTCCAACACTAGAAGTAAATTGTTAGCAAAACATTGACCTACACATGCACATACACATACACACACATTATATATTATTTTACTTGTGGCTGCATGAGGTTCTGAACCTCCAAAGTGTCTCCTAAGCCATATTTTTTCAAACTTACCAAATTTGAATTTGAATCCCTCCCATCACGAGCAATGTCGCCTAACTAATAATATGCTTAGAAGTAGAGGGGATATATAGAGGGATCATAGGAGCGATTAAAAAACAAGTGGCATGGGATGGAGTAGCTACTTGATGGACTACAATTGGACATTAGAGTTGACGGTGGGGTATTAAACCTAGGCATGAGTGGTGAAACTAAGGCTATTGCTAGTGTCAATGCAACACATATACTTGCCATAAACTTAGCAAATGGCACTAGCAACACATATATTTGGCATAAGTAAGAAAATGGCATGAGCAACATAAGGTCAGGTGATTCTTGTAGGCATGTCAACCAAGAGTGTGTTGGTACACACACACACACAGGAGGAGGGAGAGGGAGGGAGGAAGGGAAGCAGTTGGTGGGTGGTGCAAGGATTGAAGGGAGAAGCCCAAGTGAGAGCACAAGCAAGTGGAAGCATCGGAGGTGTGAGCTATGACGGATGGAGCAAGAGAGCAAGACTCAAGATGTAGGAACTCCAACAGTCACAATGTGTGATTAGCCTTCCTTATTTTATTAGTCATTGAAAGAATAAAGAATGAAGTGACAATGATGGGTGCTCGCCACCTATAGTATACAAGTATGTGGGTACTATTAGCATAGTGGATACAGGGGCAACCCCAAACAACCTCCCACTTAAAGGCGAATGTGTCTCTAGTGAGAAGAGAATAAGAAAAAAGTTACAAAGTACAAATATACGTAAAGTATAGTAGGATGAGAAAAGACATCATCTCATTCAACACCTATCATCTTTTAAGGAAGGCAAAACGCTCTAGCGAGAGGCTTTTAGTGAGCAGATCTGAAGGATTTTGGTCAGTTGAGATATTGACAAGCTCAATGGACTTGTCCTCAATGACCTCTCTGATAAAGTGGTAACACACCTCAATATGCTTTGTTATCACATGGAAGATTGAATTCTTGACCAATTGAATTGCACTCATAGAATTTGAATGTAGTATAAGAACCACATTAGTAATACTAAGGTTTGGGACTAGACAATCTAACTAAAGAGCCTCCTTGCAAGCCTTGGTGGTTACAACATACTTTGCCTCTATAGTAGATAGGACCATGAATTTTTGCACCCTAGACATCCAAGAAATAGCACCTCCAATGAAGATGAAAACATAGCCAGAGGTGGACTTCCCGTTGTCTACATGTCTTGTATAATCAGAGTCATTGTACCCCGTGACTCTTGTATCCTGGCCACCATAACTTTATGCACATATGTGTCTTGCCCTTAATGTACCTGATGATACCCTTCAGGGAATCCCAATGCCACATGCTAGGTGTAGCCATATAGTATGCCACGACTCCCACTGCAAATGCTATGCTAGGATGAGTGGCTATCATGATATACATCAAACTGCCCATTATAAATGCATAAGAGATCTTGGCCATCTCAATATTTTACTCATCAAACTATGGATAATTGGCTTCATCACACAAACCTTTACATGAGAAGGCAAAGAATAGCCAATAGGCTTAATGTCCTACATATGAAACCACATAAGGACCTTCTTGATATACTTATTTCATGATAAGTGAAGGAGCCCCTTAGAGCGATCGCACATGATGCACATATCAAGAATATGTGAGGCATATCCCATGTCTTTCATCTCAAATATCTTCTTGAGCTAACTTCTTAAGGCATCTAGCTCATCATGAGCACTCACAACAATCAACATATCATCCACATAGAGTACCAAAATCATAAGGCTAACATCATGGGCCTTCTTCATGTATAAACATGGATCCATATCACTATAGGTATATCCCTATGAATGCATGAAGGCATCAAACTTGTGGTATCATTTCTTGGGTGCTAGCTTAAGGCCATAAATGCTCTTTTTCAACTTGCATACTAGGTGTTCCCTTCCTTTTTCCTCAAATCCCTTAGACTACTATATATAAGTCTCATAATGCAAGTCCCCATGTAAGTGTTGGGGGTAAAGACGCCTCCGCCTAGCCGCCTGTGTATTACTACACTGACAGTACCCGCCACTGCACACTGCACACTGACAGTACCCGTCACAGTCACTTATTCTTTATTCTTTTAGTGACAATTTGAATAAGGGAAGGCCCGGTCACACATTGAGGTTGTTGGAGTTTCCATTTGTGTGTCTCTCTCTCTTCTTGCTCTTAATCTCTGCCATAGCTTACTTCCAAGCAAGCTTCGATCCTTCTCACCTTTCAATTGGTATCAAAGCGAGGCTTCCCAACTTCTCGAGCTTGGTTTGTGGAATTCTTAGCTTCCATTCAAATACCTACAGCATTGGGTCTCCTTCCTGGCAACCATAGCCGATCTTCTCGAGCTCCCATCACTCCCTGGCTTCCCAAGCACCTTCCTGGCCTATTGAGGCACCATCAGGGCATTAATATAGAGGTATTTAAGTGTTATTTTAGTGTTTTTCTTCAGTTCTCAAGTTGTAGTCAAACAGGGCAGCCGTAGCTTAAACCCTTAGAGCTTGGATCTTGCTCCCTCTTGCATTTGGGCACTTGAGACTTGTTGTGGGCCTCCCTGGGCACCCCCCGAGCCTCCAACCACTACCATTGAGGCCACATAGATGCACAGAAGCAAAAGAAGGGATCAAAAAATTTGTGCCATTTTTTTGGCTGTTCTGGACAGCACACTACAACAGCTCACCTACTCCTCATTGATGGCTATGTCATGCTTCCTCGGGCTTGGCAATGGTCTCTAACTTCAGTTGAAGCCTCGTTGATCATTGGCATCAGATTTGGGTATGATATGTACATTCCTAGGACTGTTTATAGCAATCCCACAGTCATGTTATGCAGAAGTAGCTTTGGCATATGCTGCTATGCTTGTTTGGGCACTTCTACTTAATCGGTTTGGTACCTGTTGATGCCCGATTGTTTGGGGGATGCAAGGCACATGTTATGCCATCATTTTGGACTAATTTTCTGCTGAAAATACTCAGATTTGAATAGTAAATCACTGATGTACCACAGTGGGATGAAGCCTATTATCTCATGTTTGGTTATGCCTATTGGTTTTGGGCTATGTCTTTGGGATATGCAATGAAGTATTGACCTTCGGGGTATGACATCGAGCTTGTCTTTGGTTCCAAAATGCTTTTGAGCTTGTATTAAGCTCCGACTTGGTTGTTCTTCACTGGCTTTTGGCTTCAGTTGGCATGCTTTGGACCGGTCTATGCCTATTGTCACTGCTTGACATTTAGGCCTCTTGCATTTATGCTTTGGTAAGATATGGATGCCACTTGGTTTGCCCATGCTTGACAGTTACTTGGAGCTTCATCTTCAGATGTATTTGAGCATTTTGGATCTACTGGGCATTACATTTGGTTGTGAGTTACATGCTCTTTGAATGCTTTCAGGCTTATGCTTTACGGGTCTGAGATAGCTTGGGATTTATGCTCCGGATGTACCCTATTGGGATTTGGCATGTCTGATGCTATGTATTTGATGTAGTAGAGCGTTGCTTGCTCTCTTTGCATTTGACTTCACTTCCAGTGGGAGCCTCTGGGTATATTCGGATGTACACAGAGTCTTATTTACATATGAGCTTGAGCTTGTGGGACAGTTACATGCATTTACTCTCTTGATAGCTTTATGTCTGTAGTTTGTCTGTAGTGGGTTGATTTGATACGACCATTGAGGCAGGCACCTATCTCTGTCATAGGTTTTTCAGTTTTGTATGCATCTTGGATGGTTATGTATTGAGCTTCTTGCTCTATCAGGTGTGCTTGTGCTTGGTCTCTTCTCTTACCCCAAGTCCCATTACATGCATGACTTCTGGACCTATCAGATGTCTCTTACCTGACAGGTTATTGGTTTGACAGTTATTGGTACCTTCTTGCCCCTGAAAGCTCACTATTGGATGTATCTTGTTACTTGGCAGTTGCAGTGGCATATATATCAGTGATTGCTTCATTTTGGGACAGTTTTATATACTGCTGTCATTTATTACAGTAAACTGAAATCTGCAGATTTTGAGCACTTCTATGAGGGTAATGCTTACTATTTGATGTTATCTTGGTCATATTTGGTGGACATGTGCTTCTCTTGGTGAAATCCACCCTTTCAACCAGTTTTAGCAGCGGTTTTAGTGTATTTTTTGCTAATTACAACAACTTGCAATTTTACCTTTTTGCTCTTATTTAGGACGGTATGGCTGGTCATTTGAAAGACATAGCTCTCTTTAACATTGCCAAGTTGGATGGTACCAACTATGGGTATTTGAAGTCCCAAATATGGCAAGTTTTGGTGCAAAATTTGTAGATTAAACCCTTGCATTTCAAGGGTGTCAAACCTAAGGATATGGATGATGATGTTTGGATGGAAGTTGATGAGATATGCAAGTCTACCATAATTTTGTCACTCTCAGAAGAGGTCCATCATAATGTTGTTGAAGATGAGAATCAGAGTGCATGGGATTTTTAGGAGAAGATTCAGGAGCTTTATGTGTAGCAGAGTCCTGTGTCACAGATGTATTGGTGGGGCTGAAGCAATTAATGGACCTTTGCCTGAAGGAGGGGACCTCCCTTTCATCTCATTTTAGTCAGTTTCATGCTATCATGAAGAGTCTATTGTCAGAGGGTATTGAGTTCAAAGACAACTTGCACCCATTGTTTCTGCTTGGCACCTTTCCTGAATCGTGGGATGTCTTTCGTACTGCCATATGCACGAACATGCTTGATGGGCTAAAAATCAAAGATGTTGAGAGTGCTTTATTGACTAAGGAAATTAATAGGAGAAACAATGATACTTCCTGCTCTTCACATGCATTGACCGTTAGAGGTGGCAGAAATGGCAGGCATGATAATGATCATAAGGGCAGGGACTCTCAGAAGTCCAGGTCCAAGTCACATGGTCACAGTAAGTCCCGTGGACGGAAGTCTGATCTTACCTGTCATTATTGTAGGAAAGTAGGACATATTAGGCCACAATGCCATAAAATGCACGATGATAAGCATAAGGAAAAGGGAAAAGAAAAACTACATGACAAGTCTTCTGAGCGCAGTATTGTACTTGCAAAGTCCAGTGTGATGATAGAAGAGGTTAATGTCATGCAGGCCACTGATTCAGATGATGACTGTATACTTGCAGCTTCTTCATGCGATGCCTTACAGGCTTATGAGATACATTCTATGTATGCGCAGTGCTGGCTCTTGGATTCGGGTGCGTCCTTTCATGTGACACCCTATCGCGATTGGTTTCATACCTATCGTACCATGTTTGGTTCTGTGCATCTTGGTGATGACAGGTCTCTTGACATTGTGGGCATTGGAGATGCTACGCTGTAGTTTCCTTCTGGCAGTTCTTTTGTTTTGCATGATGTACGCCATGTACCTGCGTTGACTCGTAGCCTTATGGGTCCATGCCATGTCAATCACTTGGTGGGGCAAAGTACTTTGTTACTTTCATAGATGATTACTCACGGAAGGTTTTGGCTTATCCCATAAAGAGAAAATTTGATGTCTTAGACACATTTTAACATTGGCTTGCATTGGTAGAGAACTAGTATGGGAAAAGGCTCAAATGCATAAGGTCAGATAATGGGGATGAGTATGTATCACATGCTTTTGAGCAGTTTTGTGATGAGCGGGGTATTAAGCGTCAGTTGACTGCCCCTTACACCCCACCCCAGAATGGTATGGGTAAACGCATGAATAGGACCATTCAGGAAAGGGTCCGTAGCATGCTTAGCTAGGCTGGCCTACCCCAACACTTTTGGGCTAAGACAGTTACTATTGCAGTGCATCTCATTAACATGTCGCCTAGTAGTGGCATTGACTTTGAGGTTGCAAAGGAGGTATGGGTAGCCAAGCCCCCCTCTTATGATCATTTGCGTGTCTTTGGATGTGAGGTATTATGCCATGTGCCCAAGGACAAACACAATAAGCTGGATCCTAAAAGTGTCAAATGCATTTTCATTGGCAAGGGAGTTGTAGAAGAGATGGGTTATCGTCTATGGGATCCGCAGGCGGCGCGGAAAGTGATCCACAGCCATGATGTCATCTTTCATGAGGAAAAAATGCATATGCAGCCTGAGAAAGTGGTTGAGGTATGCAGAGTTATCTTTCAAAAGGAGCCACCTGCTCCTATTTAGCCCGCCGCTCCACGGCCAGCGCTAGACAGCACACAGCATCACCTAATGCTCATGGCCTATATACTAGACATGTTAATGTTAGATAGGATGTCAGTCAGGCAGTAGAGCCTGGGTTGAGGCATTCTACTGTTGAGATGGCAAGCTCAACACGTGCGGACATTGATGATGGACCGCCTAGCTAGATGGGTCCGCATGTCTACACTCAGCACGTTGGCCCCGGAGTCCAAGGCATGAAGTCCCAGGTTTAGGTTCAATATGCTTGAGGGAGGTCTAAGTAGTCGTTGCCTCCTGTAAAGACATTGTCAAGCATTGAAAGACCTGTTTTAGAAGGGAGTCCTAGTGACCCTGTTCTGCTAGCCTACTAGGCAGCTATTCTAGGAGTTCCTGTTAGTTGTGAGGCAGTTAGAGAAGCCTGCCGGAAAAGGAAAAATGAGGATAAAGGAAAATAAACCTTGAATATCTTAAAGATAATAAATATACAGAGGTGTGTAAAAAGGGGTTCTAACCCCTAGCAAAGAAAAGAAAGAAAGATTTATAAGCAGTTGATCATCGCCTAACGAAGGCTTGGTAGGTTTCTGGGGATGAGTCAAACCCGGAGCTGATGCCTTGTCTTCCTAGGGGTGGCATCTTGCTAGAAAAGAAGAAATTAAGGAAGGTTGGAGCGAAAATAAAAGTGAGCGTTAGAAAAAGATTAAGTGCTGAATTTTGTGACCCTGTATAGACAATATCAACACACACAAGCAATGATAGTCAAGTGCAAGGAGAAGAGCTGGGTTCAACAGGCTAAGCTCCTCAGGTCCTCCTCTCACCACACATTTAGAAGTTGTGTGACCATTCCCACCTCCAGGAGGAGGGCAGGCAACCCTCATTACCGCCATAGGAAGCCTTGACCAACATCTCTGATGGTGTATACGGGGTACCGTCCCTTTCTATACACCTTTCCCCCTTTCTGGTCTATCCTTCCAAGGATGAGCCCTGCCCCACTCCGTGACAACCAGTCCGCACAACTTAGCATGAGCCAAGATCTACTAATGGCTAGAGTCTAAATGAACATCATCATGGGGGCCATCCCTCTACAACAAACATTGCATGCCTCACCTCTCCCCTCCTCATCATATGCGCTTGATAAACCACTGTATAATCCCTTCCATGCAAATAGTTTTGTCCTGCCTCAAGGCCTAATCCTTGGTTTGCATATTGTAGGTCCCCCTACGGTAGCCGACATGGAACACCCAGTGCAGCTGGCTTGCAAGGACGCTATCCGTTCATCGAAGAGAGCATGTAGCACAAGCTCCTCCGCCGGAACGCTACGTACCTACCCTTAAAAGGTATGCAAAAAAACGAGGCCCCAAGCAACACCGCCCCGGACGTAGGCCAAAAAATCCCCAGGCCAGGGGAATAGAAGCTCAAGGGAGAACATGGGGCATGGCAACATTGATCGTGCAGGCTCCCATCAGACGCTCGGGCACCAGGTGCTCAAAAGAGGAGAGGGTAGCTCGAGAAAAGCATGAATTTGACGCATTGTTTAAAAGCATTCTGGAAAAAATTGCAGCTAGGGATTGCACCATTCGGGTCCCAGCCGACATTTTCGCCGCCCAACCTCACAGGAGCCCCTCACCAGCACAGCCTCAGTCGCTCAACCACCCAGACTCGCCCTGCCTCGTACAAATAGACTAGCCCCATGTTGTATAAAAGGCTTATCAAATGCTACCTGGCCATGACTTTTTGTCTTTAAATGGTTAAGTGCTGACATGTTCCTCGATTGTACAAACTTTTCATATTTTCATTTAATATATTTCACATCTTTAGCAAAAGAAAAAGCTAATCAAGCGCAGGTGGTAAGTATCTAAGTCAACACCATGAAATTTAGATAAGTGATGTCTCCTTGCATTGCACTGTTTTATTATAGTTGCGGCATATGCCGTGCATATACTCTCATAAAGTGACAAGTGGATGCAGGATGATACAGGTCTTTGTGTGAAAGTGTTCAATGCCCAAGTCACTGCAAGTCCACTGACCCCATAAAGAGCCGTGACAAAGCCACGCTTCTGAAAGCAAAGATCACCCGTGCGAGTGCCCACGTTGCATGGGCCAAAGCATGATCTTAACCACTTCCTCTTTCTGGGTTACACTCTGCGCCCGGGCACTCATGGCAGCTGTTATCCCAATTGTACCAACATCGTACGTTCTAAAGAGGGTTGCAATATCTCAAGTGTATCTCCCCATCTCAACGACTGCTTCTCTAACAACGAGGCTAGGGCACAATCATCACTGTAATATCCATTTCCTGAGCCTTCGAAGCTTAACATTTCCCAACCCATTGAAAGGCTGATAGCCTCAACATATTGCAATGGTTATGCTCAGGCAAGTCCAAAAAAAAAAAAAAAAAACAAAAACAAAAACAAAAACAAAAAAAATAAAAAAAGAGAAAGAAGAAGAAAAAAAACAAAAAAAAAGAAAAAAAAGAAAAGAAAAGAAGAAAAAGATACGAAGCACCGACTGATGCCAGGAGGCATATTCCACGGTGGATTCCGTGAGGTTTTACGGTGGATTCCGTAAACTTAGATGACCGGGGCTCATACGCAAAGAGGATTCTTTGTGCGAGAAGTTGATGGGGACGCCTGTCCTTTTCGGGCGTTTCATTAATTTAGTGTGTACATGGGTGATTCCATAGCGGGTGATTCCGCAAAATGCATATTAAATTAATAAACGTTTATGAGTTTAGAGTGCGCACTCGTAATAAATTAAGGTTAGGATTTATTTCTAACCAGTTGATTTATTTATGTAGCTGAAGACTGCTAGGTATTCACTTTTGTCGGTTTAATTGTGTTATTTTACTAATGATTGTGAATGCTTCTGTTGATGTGTAGAGATAGCAGCAGTGGCGGAGGAAAGCATTGGAGTCTAGCGGGTTTTCGACCTTTGGACTATATTTTGATAGGCGCCACGCCTATATTTTGATTATGTCTATAGAGACATCGATTATTTATTATTATTTTGTATGCGCTTATGCGCCTGGATATGTTATTTTTATTTGGACATTGAGATTGGGCGTGCCAGACTCTTTGGGCACCGTCCATTAGCTTTATTTTCCTATTTTTGGTAGAAAGTAAACTCAAAAGCTAAAAGCTTGTCATATTTTTGTAATTGGGCTATTTTTGAGCAAAAAGATTGGAAATATATATTAAATACATGCTTTGTGAAGCGCTCACACAAGGCATGGGGGAGATTCAACCCAATTTGTCTCTTGTCTCATGTCGTGCTTGTTTTTACATTGGTTTTTGTGCTAAAAAGTAGAGTGCTTTGTTCTTGGGGACCTTTGGGAATTCACTACGTGAGCTACCTGCGTCCGATCTGCGCACCAGTGGTATCAGAGCGGAGCAGAGATCAAGGGCTTCCAATCGCTACCAATCTCGGGCGAAGGCGGAGCTCCAGGAACAAACGGCCTCTACAGTCAATCTCGTCGCGAACCGTCGATACATGCAGACTTCTGGCGATCAAGAACCCCTATTTCCACTGTCAGATCGCGAAGGACCACTCTCTGTCGGCGGAGGACCACTCCCTCAACTCCATGAACAAGTCGTGAAGAAACAATGAGAAAATTTCATCTCTCTCTTCTCTCTCAAGTTTAAGCTTGACTTAAGCTTTAGAAGAAAGCTTAATCACTTAAGAAATTCATCACGAGGTGTAAGAGGGGGCCCGAAAATTCCGCGACGGCCTGAAACGTCTACCCACGTCCTAATCAACTGCGCCGTTTTTTTCTTCAATTAATCCCCCCCTCCATAGCTTAAACTATTAAGCTTAAATCCTTAAGCTCTCATCAAGTTGTACAAGACACACAGATCTGACAAGTCTGCAAACTCTCGGTCACGCACTCCAGAAGACAAGTTTCGCAAGTCGACACTAATCAAGTCCTGCAAGTTCTGCAAGTTGGCTAAGTCCAGCAAGTCAACAACCTTGCAAGTCTGTTAAGTCTGCAACTCTGCAAGTCAGACTAAATCAGAACTGACTATTGCCTAAAACTCCTAGAAGACTTGTTCGTTTGCAAAAACTCAGAACTGGAAAGTTGTTCGCAGCAAGCTGTTTTACCTATCTGCAAGTTCGTTGAAGTACTTTCAGCAAACGGAGACAGAAATATTTCAGAATTTCTGAAAATTGAAGAAGAAAATACCCAAAAATACATAGCCTTGTAACCCCAAATTTGAGCTACGCTCATCCCGCTAACTGATTTTGAGTGAGAAAGGTTTGTTGAGTTTTACAGGATGACTACCCCACATATGGATGATCCTATGGCTGAAGACGACCTACCCGAGCCTACCATGGAGCAAAAGCTGGATCTTATCATGTTACAATTGGACGAAGAGCGAAGAGCTAGGCAAGCCTTGCAAGCACAATTGACAAAGCTACAAGGAGCGTCCACTGATAAAGAAGAACCTCAAGCTGAAGATTTGATACGCCGTACCATCGACGCCACTCTTGAAGCACAAACCATTCGCAAGGAATCCAAGATAAGTAAACGAAGTTTCAAGTTTCGCACTTTCAATGGCATAAGAGAAGGAAAGACTGTTTTATCATTCATTAGCCAATTTGATGACTATTTCCATGAGGAAACTTATCCTGAGAAAGATAAAATCAAGTGTGTTACTAATCATCTGATAGATAGAGCATCACTTTGGTGGACTGTCGTCCGCAAGAGCATAGAATGTCCTGCTACATGGGAAGATTTCAAGAAGAAGTTCATGCAAAATTTCCTTCCACCGCAATTTCATGAGAAGGCTATCAAGCAATGGGATTTACTTCAACAACGCGACCGTGAGCCTATTCCACAGTATACAGAGCGTTTTTGGAATGCACTCCTACAGCTACGCATGCTTGAAGACGTACCAGAGACGACCCATAAGCGGAAGTACATGTCTGGACTTCTTGGACATTACTACGCTGAGGTGAATATGTTCAAGCCTGCTACCCTTGAAGATGCCATCTCCTTAGCTCACGACACTGAAGATAAATTACGTGGAAGAGATCGACGACCACAACCATTCCAAGCAAACGGTAATTATGGATCTAAACAATTCAATTCAAATTTCAGAAGGTTTAATCCAGGTCGTTTCTCATCACCATCTTTTCGCAAGAATTGGCCTAAACCACCTGCATTACCATCCACTGTCAATCCAAATCCTAAGCCTATCCAACAAGCAAATCCAAATATACCCAGACTCCCAGCCATTGCAAATAATGTGACCAAAGCCAAGCCTATCGTATGCTACAAGTGTCACCAGCCAGGCCATCTCGCAGCAAATTGTCATTCAAAGAAGCCATCAGCACATATCAACTACCTTGGAGCTATGGACGAAGACGAGCATGAGGATATGCCGGACTTCACTGAAGAAGAAGATGATCCTACTACTACTTCCGACACTTTACCAGGTATGCCTACTTTACATTCATTGTTGACTATGAAATGTATGGTGCATGGAAAAGAAAGAACTGTATTGCATGATGACGGTAGTACGCATGACTTTATTTCAGCAAAATTGGTAAAGGAATTGAAATTGCATACAGTACCTACGCACTATCGCATAAAAGCTGCATTTTTAGGCACTAGGTACAATGGCACACAAGAAGTTCAAAATTTAGAAATTCAAATTGGTCCATATATTGAAAGAAGAAATTTCTTAGTTGTCCCATTACAGTCTAGCGACATTATTCTAGGAATGCCATGGAGACACCAACATAATCCCAATATAGATTATTCCACGCACACAATGAATATAAATTTTCAGGGAAAATCTATTACCTTATTTGGTATGCATGCATCTCATATGTTTCCACTGCTTTCGCATACTCAAGCAAAACGTGCACTACGCAAGAATACTAAATCATATCTCATTTGGGTGAATGAATTACATGCAAAAGAAACTCATATGCACCCTAGGCATAAAGAATTTCTTGCATATTTTAAGGATTGTTTTGCAGAAGACCTACCACCAGGTTTACCTCCATCTCGTCCAGAAGACCATAAGATTGACCTAATACCTGGCACACAACCACCTTGCAAAGCCCCATATAGACACAATCAAATAGAGCAAAAAGAAATCCAGAGTCAAGTAGAAGAATTACTAAATAGAGGTTTAATTCGACCCAGCAGTTCTCCATTCGGTGCACCTGTGCTCTTAGTCAAGAAAAAGAATAATACTTATCGGATGTGTATTGACTACCGAGCATTAAACAAGATCACTGTAAAGAATAGGTATCCTATACCTAGAGTTGATGACCTTATGGACAAACTGCAAGGATCTTCTATATTTAGTAAAATTGACCTTAAATCTGGATATCATCAGGTGAGGCTAGATAGATCCGACATATTTAAGACTGCATTCAGGACACAGTTTGGCCATTACGAATTCTTAGTTATGCCATTCGGATTAACTAATGCACCTGCCACTTTCAGTAGAATGATGAACCGTATTTTTCTAAAATATCAGTATTGTGTGATTGTTTTCTTTGATGATATTTTAGTATTAAGTCAAAGTGAAAAAGAGCATTATGAGCATTTATCATTAGTTTTTCAATTACTGAAAGAAAATCAATTGTTTGCAAATCCTGAAAAGAGTGAATTCTTTAAGACAGAAATAGAATATCTAGGCCATATTGTATCAAAAGAAGGAATTAAAGTTGATCCTAAGAAAATTGACGCAATATTGCATTGGCCTATTCCTAAAAATGTACATGAATTACGCTCATTCCTTGGTCTTGCTAGTTTCTATAGGAAGTTTGTACGTAATTTCTCATTACTTGCTTTACCACTGACCAAACTTCTTAAGAAAGGCATTGTTTATCAATGGACTGAAAACCAGCAGAAATCCTTTGATTTACTCAAACGTGCATTAACCAATGCCCCTGTCCTACAATTGCCTGACTTTAACAGACCATTCTTTTTAGTTGTGACTGATGCTAGCGGATCAGGAATAGGAGCCGTGCTAATGCAAGATAACCATCCAATAGCATATTCTAGTTCTAAGCTGAAACCCTCTGAGCTCAAATATTCCACTTATGACAAGGAACTCTTAGCAGTTGTACAAGCATTGAAACAATGGAAGCATTATTTAATGGGTTCAGAATTCATGATAAAGACCGACCAGCAAAGCATTAGACATCTACTTAGCCAACCCCAAATTTCTGACCGTCATATCAAATGGGCTTCATTCATTCAAAGTTTCCATCCTATCATTCAATACCAACCTGGAAAAGAAAATGTAGTTGCCGATGCATTAAGTAGAAGACCTGCAATTCATAACATTTCTATCATATCTTTTGATTCTTTGATTGCTATGAAAGACACATATCACCAGGATATTACTTTTCATTCTGATTGGCAAAAATTAGTTCAAAATAATTTCATTCCTGTTGATTCATTGTCATATAATCATGGATTCATGTTCTTTGAAAAGAGACTGTGTGTTACTATTCCATTCCGATCTTTTGTTTTAAATGAAATTCATTGTCCCCCATATCAAGGTCATAGAGGTATCATCTCTACATTACGTATGTTAACTGAAGATTTTTATTGGCCTCATATGGATGCAGATGTATCTAATTTTGTTTCTGAATGTCTGATTTGTCAAAGAATAAAGAGACATCATGGTAAACAGTATGGGTTATTAATGCCTTTATCTATTCCATCTAAACCTTGGGAACATATATCTATGGATTTCATTACTGGCTTACCAAATACTAAATCTAATCATGACATGATTTGGACAATTGTAGATAGATTTAGTAAGCAAGCATATTTCATTGCATGTAAGAAAACTTTAACAGCATCACAAGCAGCACAATTATTTTTGAAAACTGTTTTTATTAACCATGGATTGCCGAAAGTGATTATTTCAGATAGAGATTCTAGATTTTGTAATAATTTCTGGATTACACTGTTTGCAAATCTAGGCACAAAGATTGATTTTTCATCTGCATTTCATCCAAAAACAAATGGACAAATAGAAGCCACAAATAGCACTATTTTAGATCTTTTACGTGCATACACTATCTCTAAACCTCAGACATGGGATACTCATTTACATTTATTACAGTTTGCATATAATAATACACCGCACACATCTACAAAGAAAGCACCTTTTGAAGTTATTTATGGACATAGATTATCTACACCTGTTGCATCTTTGTCTAATAGAATACAAAGTGCCGATGATATTGCTGTTATGCATAACACTATTTTTGATGAGGTAAAGGATATGATTGCTAAAGCCCAACAATCATATACCAAACAAGCCAACAAGAAAAGACAAGCCATGAATTTCAAAGTTAATGATTATGTTTGGCTTAGAATAGAAAAGCGTAGACTGCAAAGTGTAGATAGACATCCAGTTGTCAAATTAGCCCCTAGATTCTACGGACCATTTAGAATCATTCATAAAATTAATGACAATGCATTCAAGTTAGAATTGCCATCTCATTGGAAAATTCATAATACCTTTCATATTAGTTTATTGAGACCATTTAGAGGACAATTACCTATCCACCCTGTCTATGAAAACCCACCTTTACTAGAAGAAGAGACTGAAATCCTTGAACCAGAAGCCATTATAGACACTGATTACATGACCACTAGAACTGGCCGAAGGTACTCTAGATATCTCGTGAAATTTAAGAATCATCCTGTAGAAGAAGCACAATGGATGCACGCTAGAGACCTAAATGCTTTCCCCACTCTGTTAGCTCCACATTGAGCTAATAGCAATTGAGGTCAATTGCTATCCCACCCCGGGGGTATGATGCCAGGAGGCATATTCCACGGTGGATTCCGTGAGGTTTTACGGTGGATTCTGTAAACTTAGATGACCGGGGCTCATACGCAAAGAGGATTCTTTGTGCGAGAAGTTGATGGGGACGCCTGTCCTTTTCGGGCATTTCATTAATTTAGTGTGTACATGGGTGATTCCATAGCGGGTGATTCCGCAAAATGCATATTAAATTAATAAACGTTTATGAGTTTAGAGTGCGCACTCGTAATAAATTAAGGTTAGGATTTATTTCTAACCAGTTGATTTATTTATGTAGCTGAAGACTGCTAGGTATTCACTTTTGTCGGTTTAATTGTGTTATTTTACTAACGATTGTGAATGCTTCTGTTGATGTGTAGAGATAGCAGCAGTGGCGGAGGAAAGCATTGGAGTCTAGCGGGTTTTCGACCTTTGGACTATATTTTGATAGGCGCCACGCCTATATTTTGATTATGTCTATAGAGACATCGATTATTTATTATTATTTTGTATGCGCTTATGCGCCTGGATATGTTATTTTTATTTGGACATTGAGATTGGGCGTGCCAGACTCTTTGGGCACCGTCCATTAGCTTTATTTTCCTATTTTTGGTAGAAAGCAAACTCAAAAGCTAAAAGCTTGTCATATTTTTGTAATTGGGCTATTTTTGAGCAAAAAGATTGGAAATATATATTAAATACATGCTTTGTGAAGCGCTCACACAAGGCATGGGGGAGATTCAACCCAATTTGTCTCTTGTCTCATGTCGTGCTTGTTTTTACATTGGTTTTTGTGCTAAAAAGTAGAGTGCTTTGTTCTTGGAGACTTTTGGGAATTCACTACGTGAGCTACCTGCGTCCGATCTGCGCACCACCGACGATCACAGCACAGCACCTAGGGGTCCTCAAATTAGGCACGTCCAGTGACCTTGGTCGGCTGGCTCCGTCCCTAGTCCCCTAGCCCTTTAGCATCACCCACAATTGTTTAGGGCACATCAAGGGCAGGACATACCTAGGGAGCTTACCTCGCCTATGGTTAGACCTGTCACCCTGACCCATTCGCACAATTCCCTCTTGCACTCTGCCTTAATACCATTGCAATCAACTGTGGTGAGCACCGCACGAATAGCCATGAAAAGTACACCGTCCTCATCAAGCAAGTCTAATAGCTCCCAGCTAATCGAAAGTGCAGTGTCCTTGTGTTCAATTATGCTACGTCGTGCAGTCACAATGCAAAGGATGTCTCATACACCTTCATGTATACTTCTTCTCAACATGGACAACTTTGCTTTATCCACACATCGTTACGAGAAACCAGCCCGCGGTCTTCTAACTACATAATATCTAAGTATACACGAGCACTCACATAATATCTGCACCAAAATATAAACACAGTTTGGGTCCTCAAATGCAAGACAATACTCTCAGCTTGCTTCGAGTTCGAACTGTCTCCCAAACTAATTGAACTATGTCTTGTGCACGATAGAGAAGACTAGCACTACCCCTAGGGAGAGACCACCTATGAGAGGTTTTCAATTGCAGGTATTAAAGACTCCAATGACAGTGTCATTCGCTCTTCATCGACACCCAATTCTGAATTCTTATCCTTTATTATCCTGCAAGCCTGCTAAGAATCATCATGTGCAGAACCCCCAACAAACCAACACTTGTGCTGGCCATCAGTGCAATCCCTAACAAAGAATAGCCCTATCACCAACTCAACAACCCTACCACCAGCCACCTAGGCCACCAACGTGCCCCCAATGACCTTCCTCCACACCACCACCAACACTCCTCCATAGCAGCCACCAATGTCCCTTCCACCCACGTCTTCAGTGCATGCCAAAGCGTGCTACCTACGACGGTGAGTGCCATGGGACTGGCACTCGTCTAGGGGGGGTAATGTTAACCGTTAGACGAACAAGGTGGAAAATTTGGAAAAGATAAAGCAGAAGAAAAAGGCCAAGGCAAAGTGAAACGGAAGACAAAGGCGCGCCAAGAAAAATCTAGAAACACAAGAACCGCAGAAAAGTCCCAAATAAGGGAAAAAGGCGCACAAGGAAAAGCGCAAGTCAATACTAGTACCAAGGAGGGGGCCCAACAATGCCCAATGAGAGTGTTGGAGTGATGAGAGTAGGCAAAGGAGTTGTTGCTATAGATGATTGAGGTGTACCCCAAGCAGCTTTCAAAATAGGCACAATCAACATGGGCAAATACTCATGGCCCATTGGTTGTGCTGGACACTATGGTGGTGGATACAAAGCTCAATGCACTTCGAACAAGCCCTAGGACAAGCCTTGAGGAGCCAAGAAGAACTAGAGCATGAATATTTACCTCTTCAAAGATGAAGCCATGGCTACCATGATTGAAGTGCTCAAGCTTTTTGAATCCAAGTTGAAGTTAAGTTGATGAAGCTCCTTGATCAAGGGCTTTGATACTAGTTGAAGGAAGAATCCTAAGTGAGAGTACAAGTAAGCAAAAGCATTGGAGTTGTGAGCTATGGCAAAGGGAGCAAGAGAGCAAGACTCAAGATGTGGGAACTCCAATAGTCACAATGTACCGACCTCTCTTATTCTATTAGTCACTAAAAGAATAAAGAATGAAGTGAGAGTGATGGGCATTTTTCACCTATAGTGTATAGGTATGTGGGTATTATTAGTGTAGTGAATACATGGGTAGCATAGGCACATGTGCTTTTACCCCTAACCGGGATCTCACTTCCCTTGTAGTATTGCGTCATGCAATGAAAACTTACAAAGAGGGCTAGTGTTCCTTGCACGAGAATGCTAGCATATATGTATATGTGTGTGTCTAAACAAACAACAACCATGAATTGAGTTTTTGTAAAAGTGCTTGAAGCTTCATTTCAAATAAGCTTGAACATGAATGTAAGAGTTACCCATATGAAGTAACAATACACATAAAACATGATACACTATTCTAAATCAATTGAACCCAAATCCTTCTAAAATGAATAAAACATAAAAGGTATTGATGTAGCTCTAATAATACTTGAGAAGTGATATTGGGATGCTGAATCAATATAGTGAGAGGGAAAGAGGGAGAGGATTAGGCCAAACTTGAGACATTGGATAAACTTGTGATGTTTCAAAAGCTTCAACCTCCTTGGCCAACTATCATTCACATAGCCATTTCAACACTCCAAACTCTAAACAACCATGCATCCTTCCTTTGCTGCCTAAGAAAGAAAAGGACAAAAGACTAGCTTTGAGGTGTAGTGGACTCACAAACTTACATTCCGACATTGCGGTCTGAATTTTGAAGGCTCGAAGATGGTTCCATGAACTTAGCTCCTTCCCATCTACCACACATGCCCACATCAAGAGAAGAAGATCAAGAAAAAGGTGGAGAAGAGCTTTACCTCGCTAGATTTCTCACTCTCTCACAACTCAATCATCACACACAACCTCAAACTCAACTTCTTACCAAGATGGGAAGAAGTAGAAGAAGAAGAAAAGTAAGAGATGGAAAATGCTTCACTATCCTAAGTTCCTCATTCATGCAATCCACACAACCTATTTTGGGTTGGAAGATACAACTATGGAAAATATTACAATTGGCACAGGTGTAACCTTGACTTTCATCACAAAATAATACAAAAATAGGTATGATATCCATGGAATGAATTTCAAGTGCTCAATATAATCGGATGAATCTAAAAAACAATACATCTTCCAAAAATAAATTTTGGCACTTGCACTTTGATTTCCTTTGACATTCTTTGATTTTGCCTTCACTATGTGCCATTAGTGTTATTTTCCCCCTTATATGTGTGCTAGTCCATATGGCACTTATGTTGAAGGTAGCATGCTATAGGTTGCATTGCAGATGTAAAATATTGGGTCAATTGATGGAGTAGTCCTATTGAAGGAGTAGTAGAAGCATTGACTGTGAAGTTGTTGGTGAAAAATTGATCCCAAATATATCAAATACCTTGGTAGATGGTAGAGATGATGTTTTTGGTAGTGCAAAAAATATCTAAAAATGATGTTGATGTAAATGGAAGTAGATGATGACCACTTGGAAATTATTGGTAGCATTGTTGAAGAAGATGAATAGATAAAGCAAAAGAGGTATGGGCCACTAATGTTGATAGAGATTTTGATGGATCTTCATTAGTAATTGCAAGCCAATTTTACTCTCCCTAAGTGTCTACATTATTGTGCAATGAGATCAAGCAAGTGCAACTAGGAGATGGGTTAATCTCCAAGCAAGCTTGAAGTATTATCCTACACTTGAAGACCTAGTTGGTGTAGCCAAGGTTATGTAAAAATTATATGGGGTAGCAAATAGAATCTAAGCAAGGAGTAGAGAATAGAAAAACTGATACAAAGATAGAATTGTCCACTTGTGTGCTTCCAAATCTTAGGAAATCCTTGCTATATCTTATGGAGTACATAGGAGAGAGCACATATATTCATTTATATGGTGTTGAATAGCAAAAAACAAACCAAGCAAACTCATTTTCTTCAAGGATAGCATATCACCATTTTGGTTTGAAGTTTCCATGTATCCTAAGGCTTCATTGCAAGATAGTCCCTTTTGCTCTTGTTATGGTGGAATATGCAAGCTTCATCAAGAGTGGTTTTGTCTTATTGGTCCATCTATCTCTTTTCTATTCTCTCTTCTACCTTGATGAGGGTTTGTAGTTTGCTTAGAGACAAGGCTTTTCTAAAGCTACCTTCTTGATAGAAATTGAAGTTAAATGCAATAGTCAACTTAGCCTTTTTTTCCTCATTGTATTGTGGCAATCTTTCCCCTAGATCATCACCTTGTTCTTTTGCCTCTTGGAGTTCAATTGGAGTTCAATAGGATGGTTTGGCACTTTCTATGTAAAAGCCCATAAAACTTGGATCATGTATGTGGTGCTCTTGAGGATTAGATGTCAATATAGCTATGCATTATAAATCATATGATTCCTTATCAGATTTTTCCTTAGGTTCATTGAAGTCTAATAAATCAATAAAATAAGTGAAATGTATTATAATATCATATTCATCCTTGGGCTCATCAAAATCTAAAGCCTTATCATTTTGGTGTTATATGTTGATTATATGATGATTGCTAGCACTCCTCATGCTAAGTTGGATGGTTTGAAGACTCAACTCAAGAAGAGCTTTGAGATGAAGGACATGGGGCATGCATCTCACATACTTGTTATGCGTATTACATGCACTCACTCTAAAGGGTTGAAGAGCCCCATGCTAGGGCACATGATGAACCACAACTTGGCCTAGAAGAGGCTGCAAGTACACTTGCTGGCCATGAAAACCTGCAAGAATACACCTCTCTTCCTCACCAAGAAACCATGCTCTCATGACACATAAGGAAATGGCACATAAGAGATTGAGAAATGCTTCCATCCTCACTCTCTTCCTCTTCCTCACTCTCCATGAAAATAGGAAATGAAGCACAAGAGAGAAAGAAACTAGAATAAAAAATGAGAGTTGTGCCAAATGGGGAGAGGGAAATGAACCATGAAAGGAGAAGACAAAGGAAGAGAGAGGTTGTAACCACCTCAACCTCCCACCTCCTCAAATCCCACGGTTGCAACCACCTTCTTTTCCTTCTTGAATTATAAAATTTAGTTGCATACATGTTGGCTAAAGTTTAAAATCCTTCAATTTTGGGAATAGGACAAAGGTGTTTGACCTTTCCTTTTTATTTTAATATTTTAATGAGCCTTGGACTTATATGTTTACATTGCTTCATACATGATTTTTGACAAAAGGGTATAAAGGCAAAATGCATTTTTACAAAAGATGTTTCGATGTTGAGCACATTTTTGTGCCTACTTTTGCACAAATTTCTTGGTCATCCTTCCTCCCATGCTTGAAAGTGAAGTGTCCCCACGAATAAACTTTGAGAAGAACCATCAGCTCTTAGAAAAATCTGCATATTCATGATCAGCATTTGGTCTTTGTCTTCTTGATTGCTTTTTATTTCCTTGGGGAAAGAGAAATCGAACACAAATCACACAATAAACAAATGCCACAACTAGGTTGTAAAGCGTAGGTAACAAGCACACTAAATAAAACCACAAGAACATCACAAGGATAGGACTTTCCAATAATTTTGTCTACAAGAATGAGCATCACTCAATATAGTGGAAAAGAGAACTACACTATGAAGCACAAAAAGAATAGGACCTGAAAAAGATATGACATTGAAGCACACCCTCACTAATGATATTAAATTGGAGCTCTCCACCCAGTTGATGTAGGAAAGGAAAAGAGAGGTAAGTTTTATTAATAACAAAAATTAAAATGAAATTTCACAAATAACAAAAAAATACGTAAATTTATGGGTCTTGAGAAGCATGGGAATTCTTGGTAATGAGGAAAGGACATACAAGGAGGGTTGAAGTCAAGCATATGAACAAGGTTTTATAAGGAAGGGGTGCTTTATTAATTTTTTTTAAAAAAATGATGTTTTTCTTTTTCTATTATAGTTGAGGATAAGAAGGCCATGTGGATCATGACAAAACATTGAACATTCATCTACAAATTTTGTTGTTTCATGCAGGAGCCATCTCATGGAGGATTGGTGGAGCTAGAGCTATGTGGTGGAGGGGCGCCATTGTTGTATAGGATGAGGGTTGTGCATAGGAAGGATAATACAAAGTTGGTGGGGCATGGCCATCATTGGGCAGGAGGCAAGAAGGGTAGGCATGTTGTAGGCTCGCGGATAGAGTCAAACATGATAGCATCCGAGGGAAAGGAAGACACTATTAGAGAAATGAGGAGGTAGAGTAGAAGTGACTAGTGAGGATGATTGGGAAATCTATGATGAGAGAAGGAAGGGTGGACATTGAGTAGGGCTGAATAGAGGTAAGGTAGGAGCGGGGATATGAAGGGAATCTCAAAAATCAAAGGATCATTGAGGAGGGGTCAAAGATGATGCCGAAGGAAGGACATATAGGACTTGTGTGACATGCATGTTAGCGTCATCCTCAGTGATGCTTTGGGAGGAGGCGAGGAGGTTTATGGTGTGGCATAAAGGTTGGAAGAGAGTAGGTGATGGGTAAGGATGGTGGAGGCCAACAATCCAACAAGTCTTCCATTAGCATCTTCTTCTTCTTTTTTGTATACAGAATTCACAATTCATATCAAACCCCTCAACCTCATCTTTTTGATTCTTGAAAATCTACAATGGTTGAAACATTATGCAAACCCTTCTTTTTCTCAAATTGTAGCCAAGAAAGATAGCTTCCATGGTTGAAATGCGGTTGCAAATCCTCTCTCTTGCAAGCTCTACATCCATCTCAATTTCCTAGCCAGTGCACCAAATGAAGAGCACCCTACCATGGCACATGATGAACCACAAATCGGCCAAGAAGAGGTTGCAAGTACACTTGTTGGCCATGAAAACTTGCAAGAACATACCTATCTTCCTCACCAAGAAACCATGCTCTCATGACACACAAGAGATTGAGAAATGCTTCCGTCCTCACTCTCTTTCTCTTCCTCACTCTCCATGAAAATAGGAAATGAAGCACAAGAGAGAAAGAAACCAAAACAAGAAATGAGAGTTGTGCCAAATGGGGAGAGGGAAATGAACCATGAAAGGAGAAGATAAAGGAAGAGAGAGGTTGTAACCACCTCAACCTCCCACCTCCTCAAATCCCATGGCTACAACCATCTCCTTTTCCTTCTTGAATTATAAAATTGAGTTCCATACATTTTGGCTAAGGTCTAAAATCCTTCAATTTTGGGAATAGGACAAAAGATGTTTGACCTTTCCTTTTTATTTTGATATTTTAATGAGCCTTGGACTTACATGTTTACATTGCTTCATACATGATTTTTGACAAAAGGGTACAAAGGCGAAATGCATTTTTTACAAAAGACATTTCCATGTTGAGCACATTTTTGTACGTGTTTTTGCACAAATTTCTCCCATATCAAGGACTCCTCTACTTGTCATAGGAGAAGTAAATTGATATAGTCATTAAGCAATCGCATAAGCAGGTGGTAAGCCTATTGATTGCCCATTACATTCTCATATGAAGGTCAATCATGCATATTTTTCCCAGTTAGATGATGAGAAGGTTGAGATGGCCAAGTTCCCATATGTATTTATGGTGGGTAGCTTGATATATGCCATGGTGGCCACTAGACTTGACATAGCATTTGCAATGGGAGTTGTGGCATGTTATATGGTGACATCTAGCAAAAAGTGACATTGGGATATTGTGAAGAGTATCATGAGATACCTTAAGGGAATTATAGATATGTCTATTTGTTATGGTGTCTAGTATATTGAAGTATTAGGCTACATAGAATCTGATTATGTAGGATATGCAAGGAGTAGGAAATCCACCTCTAGCTATATCCACTTTTGATCGAGGTTTTGTTTCTTGGATGCCTAGGGTGCAAAAATGCACAGCCTTGTCTAATATTGAGGCTGAGTATATTGAAGCCACTAAGGCTTGCAAGGAGGCCCTATGATTAGGCCATCTAGTTATGTGCGAGTTATAGACCTTGGTATGATTATGACTCCTACATTGCATTCAGACTCTATGAGTGCCATCCAGTTGGCACGTAATCTATTATTTCATGTGAATATCAAACATGTTATTGAGGTCCATTAGCACTTTATCAAAGAGGCAATTAAGGGTAAGAATATAGATCTTATCAAGCTCTCAATTGACATAATTTTATTTATCTATTTAGTAAAAGTCTCCTAGTGGAATGTTATGCCTTCCTTTGGAAGTTGATGTAAGTAGGATGAGATGATGTCTATTCCTCATCTAGTTGTACTTATATGTACACTTTGTCCTTTGTCACTTTTTTCCCTTGTTTTTTCCACACTTAGGTAAATTCATCTTTAAGTGGGAGGTTGTTGGGGGTTAAAGGCCCTATGTCTAGCCACCAACATTTACTTGTGCTTACTTCCAACACACATATACACCGCAGGTGGTGGCCACTCATCACTATCACTTTATTCTTCATTACTTCCATGACAATAGAATAAGGGAAGGTAGGTCACACATTGTGATTGTTGGAGTATTCACAACCACTTTGCTCTTTCTTGCTTAAACCTCCATAGCTATTGCTTCCTCGTACTTCTACTTGTGCTCTCACTTTTTACTCCACCTTTCAGAAGAGAGGTAGATGAATAGCCTATGAAGGCTATAAAAACAACTTTCCTTAACCTACTAAATATTGGATCACTTTTAATTTTTTCACCAATCATGGTTGCATCACTGAGAAAGAGAGAAAGTAGAGAGGAGGAGAGACACACATAGAGAGAGAAGGAGAGATAGAGGGATAGGGAAGAAAGTGAGAGGGAAAGAGAGGGATAGAAAAGGAGAAATCCAAGGCATCCATTCCCCCATTAAGAATTGCCAAGCAAAGAAGTTCCCCTTCTTTAAGTCACCCTAATTCTGGGCTCTATTCCACTACTTTCCTTTGCCACTTCATCATCTCAAACAACCATAAGGATCTTTAAGGAGTGTACGGGGCATACGAAAAGGAAACTTAGAATCAAGGTAGGATGAATGGCACCCAAAATGAGTATTTTTGGAGTAATATGTGTGGTTGCAACCGTGGTAAATACATCATCTTCTCCACAAGCTTTCCAAGTTCCTAATAGAGTTTATAAATTGGAGGGATTATTAATAACTATTCAATGAAGATTATGATGCAAGTTGTATCTATTTACAAATCTCGAGTGTAAAAATTATCTCGTGGACTTTTTAAAAATGGAATATCTTCACAAGCATAATATATCAAGGCTATCTATTTAGAAGTACTTGCTAAAAGGAAGTAGAAAACTATCCTAAAGATGCATGATAGAGGTTGGAAACAATGCAAACTCAAGGTTTGCCTCTATATCATTGCTATGATTAACTTGCTCAATGCATTAGTTACTATTTTAAAACCACCATTTGTAAATGTATCCCCAAAGGGCAAGATCTCAATATTGAATCTCATGAGATTGTTGTATTCTTGAGAAGAGAGTTATGATATGAAATACCCTTACAAATGCATGATTTGATTGCTTGGATAGGTTTATTAAACTATATCTTAAAGTTTTGTTAGAAATTCATGAAAGGGACTAGTTGTTCAAAATGCATGAAAAGGACTAAATTTCAAAACGTAGTTTTTGAAACCATTGAGTTACATCCTCGAACATAAAATACAAGGAACTTGGAAATCTGAGGATGAAATAAGGAAGATGATAAGCATTGGATGACTATGCATTGTATTATGATAGGGGATTCAATGTACATGATTAGATGCTATGCCCCTTTTTAGAGAGGAACTTATGTTCGTATTTTCCTAAATCAAGATGTTGAAAAGGACTAATTGTTAAGAAGTTATGTTATTGGTCTTGAAAAGAGATGATTTCCTAGTTGAGATAGGCTTTTTACCTTTTTTAAATTGAATTTTGTGAATTCCCTAAGGGGGAGAGTTATATTTGGTCTAAGGGATTATTGAGTATCAAGTGAGGGTTTGATGCACCAGTGGATCACCTCCATGATTACACTACAAAAAAAAAAAAAAAGATGATAAAGAAAAGAGACCCAAAAGGGAACTCCTCAATACACTGGATGAAGGTTGAGTGGTGTGCGAAGGCCACTAGAGAACATTGGTTTTCTCCTATGGTAGCTTGTGGGTTAGGAGGCTTTGGACACCCCATGTTAGGCTTAGTATGTAGATGGAAAAACCTTTGTGGACTAGCATATGCAAACATTGGAAGACCCTATTCTAGATAAAGGGTGGAATATGGATTGTGTCCATGGGACTTAAACACATCCAGGTGTTTGGATAGGGGTCTCAATGTAAGGGATGTAATGTTGTGTTAACATTGCACCTTCAAGAAGGTGTGGATAGATGCATTATTATTACTATATTCTAAAGATTGTCTGACCTTGTGTTTGTATTTGTGTCTAAATTGCTTGAACAAATCTCATGTTAAGGAGTTAATTACAAAAGTTATTTCTACATGTGAAAGCAATCATTTTAGGCAATTAGATAATTAAGAAACCTTGTCTTAAATGGGAAGTGGGAGGGTGTATCCTCGACGAGTCCATCCTATAGAAGGGTGATCTTGGTAAGATGAGAGGTTTCCCACAAAGTGTTAGGACTATGAATTAGGAAGAGTCATTCTAGGAAGATCAATTAAAAAACTGACCTTGTATCCATTTGGGGGACTGGAGTGAGACTTTGCCTTATGGGAAAAAGGATTGAAACATTAACTCCTTGTTTTTGACCGTCTTTGAACCAAGTGCGACATATCCACTTTGGTTTGAGTTGGTTTGCACAAGTAGGTTGCTCAACGACCAATGTTAAATAAATTGTTAGGTGACCTCAGTATTATCTAAGAACCTTGTTTTAGGTCAATCCTCATGGGGATGAAGCAAAGCTTCCCCTATGAGGTAGACTCAAAGAGTCTAGGAAACAATATCCATGATATTCCAAGGGAGTTCCAAATGGTGCCATCTAAGACTTCGGGATATTGAATCATGCCATCAAGGGAGCATTTGACAAGCACATTACATGTGCTATCAAAGTAAATGAATGAACAAGTTAGCAAAAAAAATCTATGAATGTATTTGTTTATGACTATAAGCTCAAGAGTAAAAGAGTTGAAGGTATCCTAAAAAAAACAACCTAAATGCTATGATCTTGACTATTAGCCACCTTTTGAAACCATGAAACTAAGCTCCAAGAAAAGAAAATCCTCTTGAAGCAAATCAAGCCACTTGCATTTATGAGAAAAGGATCCGATGTTGAGATTGGCGCTGAAGTCCAGATTAAAAACACTTGAAGATTATTTTGATGTGGCCAGAACAAGTAGTGTAGCTAACAATGACATGTTTGTAAAGCTATATCTCTACTAGTAGGTGAGACATGCTTGTTGTGAAAGCATTCGTGTTAGGACAATGCTACCATCAAAGCCCTTATAAACTTGGAAGATATTAATAAGGCCATAAGACAAAGATGCTTGCCACCTTGAAAGGTTACTTGCATTATGATTTATTGAATCTAGTGAATCCCCTAAGGGGGAGAGTTATACTCGCTTAGAGGGATTATGCAACAAGGGTTTGATGTATGTGTGGATCACCTCCATGATCATACTGTAGAAAAAAGATGCAAGTAAAGGCAAGAGACCTAGAAGGGCATTGCTCAATACACTAGCTAAAGGTTGAGTGGTGTGAAGGCCCCACCACAAAATATTGGTTTACTCCTAGACAACTTATGGGTCAGGGAGGCTCTAGACACCCCACACTGGGTCTAGGATGTAGATTAAAAAAATTTTGTGGCCTAATGTCCGCGGACATTGGAAGACCCTGTTCTTGATAAAGGGTGGATTGTGGATAGTGTCAATTGGACTTAGACATGGGTATCTAGGTGTATGGATAGGGGTCTAACGTAAGGCACAAAATGTTGGATTAGCATTGCACCTCAGAGAAAGTGTGGATAAACACATTATTGTTACGATCTTAAAAAGATTGTTTGATCTTGACTTTTTGTTTGTACCTAAAATATGTGACCGAACCTTTGCTAATATGTTAATTAAAGAATCCATTTTTACATGTTAAATTAATCATGTTAGGTAATTAGATAATTAAGAAACCCTATCTTAAACGAAAAGAAGGAGGGAAATGAAGGGGATGCAATGGTAGTGCAGAAGGAGAAGAGGAAGATGCGGAAGAGAAGAGCACACACAATGTAGGTGCTGTCCAACTGAACTGACAGCCTTATTGCACTATCATATTATGTGGCTGGGGAGTGAAAACAAAGAAAAGAAAAAAAAAAGACAAGGTGAGGAATCATGACATCTCACCCAATGCCCAATCGGAAAACGAGCTGTGCAAGAAGTGTCGGGAACCTCTGCAGAAGAAGAGTCAAGCATCCTCGAGTCCATGACATCTAGGAGATAAGAGATCCCGCAAATCCATACAATGGAGCAATCCAAGAATGCTTCTCATGAAGCAAGCACAACCCATCAGTGCACGGCTGTAAAGCATCAGAGTCACACATAGCATCAACATGGTGCATATAAGACAACGGAGAGCAGTCAAAATTTCCAGAGTCAATCACTGAAAGAGAGGCAACATCCTGGACACTCATCCAACGGGTTCTCAAGACTACATGTGGTCTCAGCGAAGTGGAATACTGACATATGGCTGGCTGTCCAGCCTGTAAAACTATAAGAAAATGGCTCTCATGAACCTGCAAGGGGTCTAGCAACTGACCACCAACATCATGACCCTGACTGCTATGCATAGCTATATCATCTGGGCCAATAAGTGCCTCATTTTCAACATAAATAGGTTGTTGTAATGGCACTATAGCTGTTGTAAAATCAGCCATAAAGCGTATTGAACACTCATCAAGAGGCTTAAGAGGTGTCTGCATCTCATAGAAGGCAGCATGACGACTGCGTATGACCTGCTGGGCATCCAAATCCCATAATCTATAGGCCTTAAAGTCACCATCTCCATAACTAAGGAGAATACATCTACATGACATAGGCTCATATGGGATACGTACAGATGCTTGGCAGCCAAACATCCTCAAGTAATCATAGGAGGGCTGCATGCCACTCCATGCCTCATGGGGTGTAATACAATCCAAGGTCAAGCACGGCGTCCTGTTAACCAAATAGACTGCCATCATAAGGGCCTCAGCCCAAAAGCCATAAGACAACCCAGCTGTGGTAAGCATAGAAGCAACCTTTGCCTGTAAGGTTAGGCACATGTCATGAGCAATCCCATAATACCATGGGCACAAGAAATCAATGCCATACTACTAACAAGAGGTCTAAAAGATAGGAGAGAGAGAGCATGACTCTCATAATCCATCTGCAAGCACCTAGGCCTGCTACCAGCAAAGCCCATAAACTTGTCAAGCATAGCTGGATCATCCTCAATTTGCACCAAGGGAAAAGCCCAAACACGGTGGGTAGCATGATCAACAAAGGTTACAAAGTATGACGCTTCACCAAGTGACTGGGAAGGCAATAGGTCCATATACTGTACAATGAACAAGATCTAGAGGAGCATGCCTCATACGATCGCCGTAAGCCAAGGGGGCTCTGCAAGGACCAAGAGTACAATCAGGGCAAGCATCAAGATCTGTAAGTGACATAGGAGGCAACAATGAGTCTGAACAAGACAAGATCTCCATCTCTCTGTGGTGCATATGGCCTAGGCGATAATGCCATAACAATGCATGTGGTATCTGGATTACTACAACCATAGAATCTCCCACATGAGAGACATGCACTGGGTAATGAGAACTAACTCTAGAACCTCTGGCCAAAACCAAGCAACCACGACAGATCTTCCATGACCTATCCTAAAGAGAAACAGAGTAACCTACATCATGCAACTGACTGATAGGAAATCAAGCTCTTATTGAGCATGGGAACATGTAAAACATCCCTAAGCATAAGAGAAGTCCCATTAGGCAAAGCTAGGTGTATGTCCCCTATACCAAGAATAGCATAAGTCTGCTCAAGGCCCAAAGAAATGCATCCATCAAACTCCATGTAAGTAGAGAACCATGCTCTATGTGGAGTAACATGACAAGATGCCATAGAATCCAATAGCCAATCTGAGGCGTAGGTTGTATCACTGAGCAAGAAAGTTGTAGGGAAACTAGATGATAGGAGTACATGCTCAAATGCATCATCATGGGTAAAACATGTACCTCACCACTAATAACAGTGGTAACACCCGCTGCATCTCTTGTATCTCTGACTCTCTGCTCATGTTGAGTCCGTCTCTATTTCTGCTGCTCTCTAATTCATCTGAAACATTTTCTTTAAACATGCCCAAGCTTCCCACAATGGAAGCATACATCTGTAGAAGAAGAATCTGTAGTAGACGACAAGGAATCCAAGTCATCATGAATAGGGCTATCCATAGAATCCATGGAGCTCAAGGAGTCGAGGGCTGTCCCAACATAGGGAACCTGCTCATCAAGACAATTGTCAGTAGAAGCACAAGTGGTAGAAGCATGCTACTGCAAGTACTCTTCCATCTGGAGAGGGAAGCACAGAAGCATCAACTAGGGATGTAGAAGCTCCCACATGAAAAAGACTCATAGCTAAGTGCATGACATAACCAACCACAATAGTGTAAAGGCCAAGACATCTATCAAAAGAGCATACAATATTTAGCCATGAAATCATCCCATAACCATAATGGCAAACATGACTCTGTAGTACATTAGACCATATAGTAGTATCCAAGTCAACGCAAGATCGGTACGTGGCATAAGATCCTGCAATGGTCAAGCTCCAGGAGAAGCCCAAGTATCTGTACAACAACATCCAAATAAGTGGCTGTGTAAAGTACATGATAGTAGACAAAGTGCATAGCCAGGTAAGCATCAAGAGCAACTGTTCTCTGACCTGTATGGGCAAAAGCAACCCAACTAGCATAGAAGCTAGGCAACACAGAAGCAACAAAGCCATAACTGCTAAACCCAAGCACTATCAAGAAGCCCACTGATCAAGGAGTAACCCGTAAAGAACGAAGCATCAATGAGCAATGAAAGCTCAATAACCAACTGCCAAGTCAATGGAGCAAGCACTGCTCAAACATGTATCTGCATCCAAGTAAATCGAAGATCCATAATCGGGCATTAAGGGCCAAATAGCATCCAAGCTACATGAGTGATAAGCCAACCAAATGCAAACTGCTCCACAGAATTCTCAAATGCAAGTCGATTCAAGCCCAAACATCTGCCATATTGCAGCTAAACCCCTAAAAGCATCCACATCAGACATGAGTCCCAGAATGGGCAGCACGGGGCATAAATCTTGTCAAGTGACATGCCAGTTGCAAAGAAAATGATAGTGAACCAAGAATTAAGATCTACTCTTTACCCCAACATGAAAATCCTCAATGGATTCATCCAATGGTAGGATCATCTTGGTGAGTTTAGAGGTTTCCAAAAAATGTTAGGACAACGAATTAGGAAGAGCCCATCTTAGAAAGATCAATTTTAGACCAAACCTTGTGTTGTTTTAGGGGATTGGAGTGAGACTTTGCCTTATAGGAAGAGGGGTTGACATATTAGCTCCCCCTCATTTCTCACCCTGTTTGAACCAAGTGCAACACAACTCCTAGGCTGATTTGCACAAGTAGCTACTCAAAGAGCAATGTTAGATAAACTATTAGGTGACCTTAGTATTACCTAGGAACCTTGTTTTAGGCCGATCCTCATGGGTATGGAGCAAATCTTACCCTATGAAGTAGATTCAAAAGAGCCCATATGACAATATTTGTGATATTCTAAGGGATTTCTAGAGGATGTCACTTAGGAATATCTCTTGATGGGTTATTGAATCTTGCCATCAAGGGAGCATTTGGCAAGCATGTTACAATTATAAGCTCTAGGGAAGGAATTACTTCTTTGAGGTATTGACACCATAAACCCTCCCTATAGGCGATGACCACCATAGCTTGTTTGAGGCAAAAAACCACAAAGGGGGGGGGTACCAAAACACCACATGACCTTATTTGGAGGTTAAGAGGCATCAATTGTATACTAGCAAGCATGAACAAGTTGTTCCATTGCTCCAAGTAGCATAATAACACATTGAGCTAAGGGCCATATCATTGATTCAAGTGTCAACCATCTGATGGTCCAAGTGTTGATTGCATTGTCTATGTTCTACTATACACAATGATCTGAGTTGCAAACAAACATTGTTCCGAGTTACAAACATCATGATGATCCAAGCTAGATGCCCATTCATCGGTATAATTGATTGTTGCAAATAATCACTTTGGTTGATCTGAGTGATTGCCATTGCCATTGGTTTGAGTAGCCTTGGATATTGGTACAAGCATCAACCTGCCACATGCTTTGAGTGAGCGTTATGGTTAAAGCTTAAGCATCGTGTTGCTTTGATAGACAAACAAAAATCGGTTTGAGCTTGATCATCAATTGAATGGTTTGAGCAACACACTTGTGACTTGATTCAAGTAGGCATCATGTGGTGATTGACTCAAGCATGTCATTGATGAATTTGAGTTCTCACATGTTGCATAATCCGAGTGTTAATTGGTCCGAGCTAAGAGTGCTTGATTGGTCTAAGTGATCATCTCATCATTAATCTAAGCAATAGAAGTCTCAACCTTGGCCATTGATCTAATCATCAACCCGCACAACACTGATCCAAAAAGGTGTTTTATTTTGAATGCTCCAAGCATCTTCTAGAATCATTAAAAAATAAATCCTTGGGAAAAGCAAGGTCACACACATGAAAAGCACACGTAGGGCAAGGAAAAGCACAAAAGTGCCACTATAGGCATGACCCATTAACAAACTCGAAAGTAAACACTAAGGGCCTCAAGCTTTATAGACACAAGTCCACTCCATTCTCATTCAATTCTAGATGAACCATTATGAGGGCTGAAATGTGTTGGACACACGAAGATAGGTACAAGAGGGATTTTGAGAAGGAAGCAAAATGTTCTCTACATCATCATCACCACCATTGCAACAAATACTAGCTCTCACCCTTGATGCACATGGTGCCTTAAGAAAATCCATTATGTGAGAGCAAGTATTCTGTCAAATTTCCAAGCATATGCACCTTAGGATGCAAAGGTCCTTTGACAAAACTCATTATGCAAACATGGTTATACTTTTGAGTGACCCCCTTGCACATATAGGAGTGCAAACCATCTACCGAGGCAAAGCACTCATAGTGACTCGAGCACAAGCAACAAGATATGTGAGATTGTGGCTTTAGTTGAACTCACCCAACTCCTTGTGGAATAAGTGTACAATCTTGGAAACTCCACCATTGTGACTTGGTGTCAAAGGGCCAAGGCCACACATCACCAACTAGGCAACTCTCAAGATCATAGTAACAACCTCACACATTGAGAGAGAAACCCATTGGATCCTTGCTAGTTGGAATACAACTAAGAGAAGCGAGAAACCATTACAAACATTTTGATAGTGTTGTGGAATTTTAGAAGCACAATAGTATTTGATTTGACCAGAAGGAAATTAGTATCACAACTTGTACTTGATTCCCCAATTGACCACCCAAGAGTGGGGTGTTTGTACTACAATTGAGTCTAGCACTTAAATATGTGTTGAGAGAAAAAGCTCACTAGGTTGCAGCCTCGTGTTCTTTATCACAAACCATCAAATGGGACTTGAAAGTTGGTGATCATAGTTGACCACGAAGGGAAAGACTTGACCCAAATGATTAGTTAGATGCTTAGAGACATAGAAACATCACCAGTCACCTAGGAAAGCCTAAGAGAAGCTATAGCACTTGAGGCAAGGACAAATCATTGATAAATATATCACAAAGATAGCGTGATAAAAACCCTAGAGGATTTGGAGGCTTTGAAGGCCTAGGAAAAGGGAAAAGTCACTTAGCATTAAATAAAGGGAAGAGAGTTGACCTTGACTAAGAGCATTGGGAAATTATACAAGAGAAACACTTAGCCAATTGCAAAAGGAAAAACACCAAATATGGAAATAATGAGACTAGGAAAAACATGCAAATGAGCTAAGGGAAGCACAATTTTCAACTAGACCCTAACTAGAGCATTGGTGTGCTAGCATATCCAACAAGGGCTAAGCATGATCATGTAGTGAAATAAGAAATTGACAAGCTATTTAGTGTTGGATTCATTTGCAAGATTGAGCATATGAACTAGGTGACATCCATTGTGATTGTACTAAAAAAGAACACAAAGATTAGAGTGTGCACCTACAATATAACTAAAGAGAGAAAGTAATAGGGCCTCAATAATACATGGATCAATGAGGTAGTTTGAGGAATGGACTAGCAAGGATTGCTACATTAATCAACATAGAGACCATGCAAGTGGTTCAATTAGCCCGACTGCTAGGGCTAGATATAACCAACTTAAAAAAGCAACTTGAAGGACAATGTTTCTCAGAGTTTGGAGAGTTTGGAGAGAGAGAGAGAGAGAGAGAGAGAGAGAGAGAGAGAGAGAGAGAGAGAGAGAGAGAGAGAGAGAGAGAGAGAGAGAGAGAGAGAGAGAGAGAGAGAGAGAGAGAGAGAGAGAGAGAGAGAGAGAGAGAGAGAGAGTGTGTGTGTGTGTGTGTGTGTGTGCGTGCAAATGTGAGAACTATGTTTGCAGATAACTTTTAATAGATGAGATTGATGGTGGAGAGAAAAGTGACTAAAAATTTATTTCATTTGCATTGTAGTTGGCAAGGTGGAAAGAGAGGTGCTCTATCAATTATTTTTTCCCTCTTTGCACCTTCTCTAGATAAATTCACACTTCAATAGTGTGGCGAAGGGATTCAACTCCCCTACTTTCTATTTGGTACATTAATTGGTCAATGTTGATTTGATGTGTTACATATTCAATGTTAATTTGGTATCTCAATTGTTTTTTATGCTAGTTATTTATACCGTGTGGGTTTATTGTGCTACATGTTCTCATTTTGGTATGTTAATTGATTGATTGATTTGGTACGCTAATTCTTTATTGTGTTCATTACTTATATTTTGGTGTGTTAATTGATTAGTGCTAATTTGGTGTGTTAATTGCTAATATTTATTTGGTGTGCAAATGTGGGATATATTGGTCAAACATAAGCTATGTGTAAATAACTACAGATGGACAAAAGCTTCTTAAAAAAATGTTAGTTTCTCAAGTATAAATGGGTGATACATGGATGCTTACCTGATTCCAATTTTCATGAGCCCATAAATAAAGCACAATCTAGGCAAGAGATGGTGGTGTGTAACAAGCCTCATGGTATATATATATATATATATATATACACACACACACACACACACACATATATGTATGTATGTATGTATGTATGTATGTGTTGTTGTAAAAGCAACAGAGGTATCCTAAATTGCATGCACAAGTAGTTTACAATGATGCCAGGGATGTGGTTACAAAAATCAGGGGAGTAGATATTCATGCCCAACAAGATGCCATCTCTAAGTAACACATAGTCATTGAAGCTTTTCGTAGAGGTTGCAATCCATCTTTATGTCTGATGTATGGGCAAGAGCAAGGAGTGTGCTTTTGGTGCAAGCTTTTCGTGGCAACCCCCTACTTTTGTTCCACATGCTCCACTTGTTCCAACCTTTGCTACAACCACCATCTCCTCCTCTTCCTCCTCTTCCTCCTCTTCCTCCTCTTCCTCCTCTTCCTCATCATCGCCACTAGCATCTCTCTCTCTCTCTCTCTCTCTGACCAACTCCCTCACAATAACACTTCTCCTTTTTACTTTTCTATTGATCAATTGAAAAGTAAGTGTCGGACCATTATATGGTCTTAGGAGGGTTCAAGGATCCCATGGTTTATAGTAGGTGAGCATTACATCAAATAAAAACAAAAAATATATGGCTCTCTCTCTCTCTCTCATATTCTCTCTCTCTTTCCCCCTTTAAACTACTTCTCCCTCCCCTTCAATAGCTCCATGTAACATAAAACTTTTAGTTACTTACTCACAATCCTCTTTTATATGCATATGCATGTAAAATACATATAAGTTAATGAATCCAAATATATTTTCAATTGGCTTCAAATTTTGGGTGATAATAAATGAAAACAATTCACAATTCTTAGGAAATTGTACACCAATTTATGGAGCTAGTTATTTGGACTTTACAAGTTAAATCATGCTAT